>NC_092228.1:17153892-17188892 GCF_036320965.1 Panulirus ornatus
CTACACATTATTATTGTCCCCAAGTTCCCCCTACACATTATTATTGTCCCCAAGTTCCCCCTACACATCATTATTGTCCCCAAGTTCCCCCTACACATCATTATTGTCCCCAAGTTCCCCCTACACATCATTTATGTCCCCAAGTTCCCCCTACACATCATTATGTCCCCAAGTTCCCCCTACACATCATTTATGTCCCCAAGTTCCCCCTACACATCATTTATGTCCCCAAGTTCCCCCTACACATCATTAATGTCCCCAACTTCCCCCTACACATCATTAATGTCCACAACTTCCCCCTACACATCATTAATGTCCACAACTTCCCCCTACACATCATTAATGCCCACAACTTCCCCCTACACATCATTAATGTCCCCAAGTTCCCCCTACACATCATTAATGTCCACAACTTCCCCCTACACATCATTAATGCCCACAACTTCCCCCTACACATCATTAATGTCCCCAACTTCCCCCTACACATCATTAATGTCCACAACTTCCCCCCTCCCCCCACCCCACCAACACATCATTAACATAACGCACACAACACGTGAAGGCAACTATACGCAAGAGATTACGCTAAAGGCAGCAAGATCACGTGTAAGACGACTTCACCGAATCAGGAAGACGCATATGACACACACACACACACACACACACACACACACACACACACACACACACACACACACACACAGAGGCGTATGCACATCTGTTAACAGGTGGCGGGACACGGGTTCTCTCCCTCATGGGCGAGGTGGATTCGAACCCAATCCGACCATCCGGGCACCTAGAGCATCGTCGAGGGCCAGGGGGGGTGTTAGGGCGCCCCCCCCCCCATCAGCCTACCTCCAAACACCAGAGGAGGAGGGGGGGGGGGGGAACAAAATCCCAACAATTTCAACAAGGTGTTGGGGCGGCGGCGGGTGGGTGGGTGGCGGTGGGCGGCGGGCGGGGGGTGGCGGGTAAGAAAAAAAATTTTGCTCCTGAGGTAGCAGGACACGGAGGGCCGACCCCGAGCCCTGCCCGGCCCTCCGTGTCTCTCTGTCAACTATGTGCAAATGACGACACGGTTATGCCAGGCACGTCATTAAAAGTATGCAACATATGCAAAACTTTGCCGGGGGTAATTTTGCGGCAAATTACTTTCTGGGGGTGGGTGAAGGGGGGGGACACACACACACACACACACACACCTTCCACCTCTACCCCCCTTCTCCCCCGCCCCAAGTGACGTAGCAGAAAAGCATAAAGGGGGTGGGGGGTGGTTGTTGGAGAGGGAGGGAGAGAGAGAGACGGATCATTAAGGGATAATAAAACTTATGTAGTCTCGGCGTTAAGGCTGTCCCCTTCCCCAGAGACCCTTCCCCGTCCCATTTTCTCGAAAGGGATGGGCCGCGACCCCATTATCTCTAAGGGTTGGTCCATGACCCATTTTCTCTAGAGGGATGGGCCACGACCCATTTTCTCTAGAGGGATGGGCCACGACCCATTTGATTTACAAGATGAGCCACGACCCATTTTCTCTACTGGATGATCCACGACCCATTTTCTCTACGGGATGGTCCAAAACCCATTTTCTCTCCGGGATCGTTTCCAGTCTACCTTTTTTTGGAGATCAACCAGAAACCTATTTTCTCCCGAGACCCCCACATCCCATATTCTCAATGAAGTTGTGTCCACAGCCTATATTCTCGAAGCAGTCTACCACCCATTACCCATCTCTCTGGAGGTCGTCCATAACCTACTTTTTTCATGAGCTTCCTCAACCCATTTTCCTCTCGAATTTTCAACTGGCTTCCTTCAAAATCCGAGAGAGAGAGACGGTGAAGTCTTATTTTGTGTCGAAAGTTGTGAGAAAAATAAGGTTATGGCACTGAACAGGTAGAGGTTATCATCATGGTAGTGTGGTTGTTGTTGCTGTTGTTGTGTGTGTGTGTGTGTGTGTGTGTGTGTGTGTGTGTGTGTGTGTGTGTGTGTGTGCAACTGACTAGTTTTTAAAAGGTAAGTACACATCCAAATGGTGGACTGTGGTTGAGTGCATATGTGTGGTTGTAACTACGGTTGTTACCGGTATCAAAAAAGGTTGTGAGTGGGAGCGAGTATGGCATCGCCTGGGCAGGTCATGGGTCATGACCTGACTGCCTCCAAGAATACTGTGACTGTATATAGGAGTGTGTGGTAACTGTGACTGTATATATAGGAGTGTGTGGTAACTGTGACTGTTTATATAGGAGTGTGTGGTAACTGTGACTGTATATATAGGAGTGTGTGGTAACTGTGACTGTATATAGGAGTGTGTGGTAACTGTGACTGTATATAGGAGTAAGTGGTAACTGTGACTGTATATAGGAGTGTATGGTAACTGTGTGTGTGTGTGTGGGAGAGGACCTTATACTGAGGTGGTGGTGCCATGAGCTGTGGCAGTTCACAGATGCACCTGTGGTAGCGAGGCTCGCAGCTCACTAAGGCCGTATGTGTGAGCAAACGCAGGAGTTGAGGTCAGGTCTGAAGGTGAGGTGAAAAACGAAGTATGTCTGAGGAGACTGAAGTGTCTCACTTAAGTGTGAAAGTGAGGTTACTAATTAAGTATGACTGAGGAGACTTAAGTGTCGTAGTTTAGTGTGAATGTGAGGTGAGGGAGGAGGTATGTGTGGAGGGGACGTAGAAGCGTGTGAGATGCACGGTGAGGGAGGAAGACCACATGTTGACCAGGGGACCCTCAGCCAGCGGTGTGGACGGGGTCTGTTGGGCTCGATCCCAAACGGAGGGTGATGACAACGGACGACAACTGGCGGGAGACACAAGAACCATACAGACATACATACATACATGCATACATATATATATATATATATATATATATATATATATATATATATATATATATATATATATATATATATATATATACACACATGCATGCATATATACATATACATGCAAGCATATATACGTAAATACATATACATATATACATGCATGCATGCATATATACATATACATACATACATACATACATACATACATACATACATACATAAATACATACATACATACAAACATACATACATACATACATACATACATACATACATACATACATAAATACATATACATACAGACATATACATACATACAAACATACATACATACATACATACATACATACATAGGTATATACACTAGCCCGTGATGATAGTTATGAAGGTGAAATCGCACTTCAGTATGAGTTCACATAATTCTATTTAACATGTAATATTTTTCCTCTCCATGCATCACTACATGTAACACGGAGACAATCCACCTCATCATCAGGTGCAAACACTTCATAACACGTTTTCTATAAATCCCAACATCACCATCGTGTACTATCAGCAAATATGATTACAAAGTTAAGGTAAGCAAGGAGGAGGAGTCCTGACGTGTGTGATCACCTACCTATCTGTAATCATATCTGTATCGTAGGCAGTGGATGAGTCGGGTGGGAGGAGGGGTTTACACTCGCGGGGCCCAGAGAGAGAGAGAGAGAGAGAGAGAGAGAGAGAGAGAGAGAGAGAGAGAGAGAGAGAGAGAGAGAGAGAGAAGGTGTGTGTGTGTGTAAAAAGTTTCTCGAGACAGGTAAGTCAGTGTTGCTGTCTAGGGACTCGGGCTGCGGGAGGGAGGGAGGGCTACTACTGACATGTTAATTACATTGTGTAGCGGCGAGGGAGGGAGGGAGGGAGGCATGCAGGCAGCGGGGGAATGAGGGAGGGAGGGAGAGAGGGCGTCAGTTGTCCTGATGGGAGACCCACTCGTGGGGGGGGCGTCCGGCTCGCCGCGAACGTTCATTTCCACGTTTTTCTCAGCGGGACTGTTGAGTTGGGAGGTCGGGTGGCTGACGTTAGAGCTATCTCCCGAGAGAGAGAGAGAGAGAAAGAGAGAGAGAGAGAGAGAGAGAGAGAGAGAGAGAGAGAGAGAGAGAGAGAGAGAGAGAGAGAGAGAGAGAGAGAGAGAGAGAGAGAGAGAAGCCCGCAAAGCCATAAGATCTACGTGTGGTGGCGGAATGTATCAGAAAGAACAACGCAGGTAATAACCTGTGGTGATTATTGTATAGAGTCGCTTGTCTTTCAGGGCACAGCATATGTTTACCTGGTCTCGGCTGACTGGAGGCACTCTTACATTTAAGTGTCAGTGCTGAAGTTGAGCTGGTTAATAATCCCATAAGCTCGACAATACGACCCTAGACCATGTCGTTACGACCCTTGACCATAGCGTTACGACCCTTGAGCACGACGGTACGACCCTTGATCATGTCGTTACGACCCCCTGACCATGGCGTTACGACAATTGAGCACGACGGTGCAACCCATGACCCTGGCATTAAGACCACTGAACACGACAGTACGACCCTTGACCATGTCGTTACGACCCATGACTATGTCGCTACGACCCTTAAGCACGACGGTATAACCCATGACCATGGCATTACGACCACTGAACACGACAGTGCGATCCTTGACCATGGCGTTACGACTCTTGAGCACGACGGTACGACACTTGACCATGGTGTTACAACTCTTAAGCACGACGGTGCTTAAGATCACACCTTTACGACCCCTGAGCAAGACGGTGCAACCCATAACCATGGCATTACGACCCTTGAGCGCGACGGTACGATCCTTGACCATTTTTTAGTTACGACTCCTGAGTATAACGGTGCGACCTCTGGGTACGATAGCCTGACTCTTAAAAGATCCAGAAGAAAAATTGTACTAAACGCTCCTTAACAACCGAGTTCGTAAGAGTAAACCAGCATGGCGAATCAACGTCGGCGACCAGCACAACGGCCTACCCTCGTTCTTATAAACTCACGTAAATAGTGACAGTACATTCTCTGGTCTTCCAGTTTCTTCGTCAGTCCTCAATATAGTTTTCTTCAACGGTCCTCCAAGTCATTTTCTTCAACGGCCCTCAAATTCATTTTCTTCAACGATCATCGAAATCGAATTCTTCGGCAGCCCTCAACATCGTTTTCTTCTGCGGTCCTCGAAAGCACTTCCTCGAACGGCCATCAATAACATTTTCCTTTGCGGGTCTTCAAGAGCGTTCACTCTGTTCCATTCCAGGCATTCATCAGTTCACTCTGTTCCATTCCAGGCATTCATCAGTTCACTCTGTTCCATTCCAGGCATTCATCAGTTCACTCTGTTCCATTCCAGGCATTCATCAGTTCACTCTGTTCCATTCCAGGCATTCATCAATTCACTCTGTTCCATTCCAGGCATTCATCAGTTCACTCCGTTCCATTCCAGGCATTCATCAGTTCACTCTGTTCCATTCCAGGCATTCATCAATTCACTCTGTTCCATTCCAGGCATTCATCAGTTCACTCTGTTCCATTCCAGGCATTCATCAATTCACTCTGTTCCATTCCAGGCATTCATCAGTTCACTCTGTTCCATTCCAGGCATTCATCAGTTCACTCTGTTCCATTCCAGGCATTCATCAGTTCACTCCGTTCCATTCCAGGCATTCATCAGTTCACTCTGTTCCATTCCAGGCATTCATCAGTTCACTCTGTCCCATTCCAGGCATTCATCAATTCTCTCCGTTCCATTCCAGGCATTCATCAGTTCACTCCGTTCCATTCCAGGCATTCATCAGTTCACTCCGTTCCATTCCAGGCATTCATCAATTCTCTCCGTTCCATTCCAGGCATTCATCAGTTCTCTCCGTTCCATTCCAGGCATTCATCAGTTCACTCTATCCCATTCCAGGCATTCATCAATTCTCTCCGTTCCATTCCAGGCATTCATCAGTTCACTCCGTTCCATTCCAGGCATTCATCAGTTCACTCTGTCCCATTCCAGGCATTCATCAGTTCACTCTGTCCCATTCCAGGCATTCATCAGTTCACTCCGTTCCATTCCAGGCATTCATCAATTCTCTCCGTTCCATTCCAGGCATTCATCAGTTCACTCCGTTCCATTCCAGGCATTCATCAGTTCACTCCGTTCCATTCCAGGCATTCATCAGTTCACTCTGTCCCATTCCAGGCATTCATCAGTTCACTCCGTTTTATTCCAGGCATCCATAAGTTCACTCCGTTCCATTCCAGGCATTCATCAATTCTCTCTGTTCCATTCCAGGCATTCATCAGTTCACTCCGTTCCATTCCAGGCATTCATCAGTTCACTCTGTCCCATTCCAGGCATTCATCAGTTCACTCTGTCCCATTCCAGGCATTCATCAGTTCACTCCGTTTTATTCCAGGCATCCATAAGTTCACTCCGTTCCATTCCAGGCATTCATCAATTCTCTCCGTTCCATTCCAGGCATTCATCAGTTCACTCCGTTCCATTCCAGGCATTCATCAGTTCACTCTGTCCCATTCCAGGCATTCATCAGTTCACTCCGTTCCATTCCAGGCATTCATCAGTTCACTCCGTTCCATTCCAGGCATTCATCAGTTCACTCCGTTCCATTCCAGGCGTTCATCAGTTCACCATCTCCAAAAATGTATCTTGGGTGAAAGATCACGTACGAGTCCGATCATAAGGACCAGCGGTCCGGAACATAACACTTTCATCAAGAAAAGGTTGATCTTTTCTTAACACAAAAGGATGTATACACTTCCTCACTTAGGCATAGCTCTATCTTGCGACCAGTTCGGAGAGGGAGGAGGGAGAGTTTACCCCGGTCACACTGCCTCCTGTCAAGTTTTACGCCACCGAATCCCGAGAAGCCCTTCTGAACTTTAATACGTATACACCCTCAAGTTCCTCGTACCAATAGTCGTGCCAAATAATGAACTTAGACTCGTAAAACTTTATTATCTCCCACCAACATCCACCATCCCCTCCCACGTTCAGCACTGTACTTTATGACTCGTACAGTCTAAGAAGGTCCCTCGTGCACATATACACACACACACACACACACATAACCCACATAGACGCGAAGAATAAGAGCATAAACACCCCAGTACTGATGGCTAAACTGGATACAGTCTATCCAATACCCCATTCAAACCTACGAGGCTATAAATGACATGAGCAACCGGATCTCATGCAGCAGGAGGAGGAGGAGGAGGAGGAGGAGGAAAAAAATAATGATCTCTCGGGCCGTGGCTCGGCTGTCGCCACGGAGCTCTCTTTCGCCCTGCGAACACGAAGTCACAACCCCAAAAATGGACGAGACGTGACGAGAGACCAGTTTACTACACTGGTGCGAGACGGTGGGACCCCGCAGAAGACCTTGTCGCAAGCTTCACACACACTATCATCTCTAGTCATCGGCTCGGAATAACGTGTGGCCAGCAATCAGGGCCTCTGCAGCAAATGTAAATTCAAATCCCGCAGCCGGCCTGTCAGGTTCCCAGTTTCCACCCGAACTCCCGAAGGTGGTGGCCGAGCGTAAATAGTGACACCGGTGGCATGAGGAGGGGCACAGATAAGGCGTGTAAGGTCGAACTCCCCGGGCTAACGGACGGAGGCGACCGTGTTTAAGCAAGAGCCAATTCAAAGAGAGTCCACAGACAGCCTCACGCGGTAATCTATATTCATGTAAGAACGACACCGAGACTACAGGACACTTTTTAATCTATATATATCCAGTACATCCTATATATATTTCAATATCTAACCCCCCCCCCCCCCTGATATAAATGTGGATACTGAGGACATAGCGTAAAGCGCTTCAGTAAGAAATCGAAGGGACGAAGTTCATGACGTGTGAGTTGGGAGACACAAGGGAAACACTGTACCTCCTGGAGCATAACGGTAAGGCGGCCCCTTGAGCCACTGACCTGACTCGTATTGGTAAGCTCAAAAGGCCGGGTCGTCACACCCGGAGGTCGTACCGTCGTGACCAAGGACCGTGTCGGGATGAAGGGGTGTTGCATGCATTCAGCTGGTCCTCCTGGCTCCACTGCTGGTCATCCTACCTCCACTGCTGGGCCTCCTACTTCCACTATCGGTCCTCCTACCTCCACTGAAGGATCAAACTTGGTCATAGGGACAAGTCATAGGGACACAGAGGGCGCAATGCAACACCCTCGGTAGGGCACTTATCATATACATCCAAGAGTAACAGATTCAGAAATAACCCTCCTACGAGAAGGCAACACACAAGACCCATCATGGATGATCAGGACAGATGGAAGCAGCGAGCGGACGACAGTGTACCTCCTGCAGACAAAACCTTGCTCCTCGTTAAGGCCGTGTAACAGCCGAGGTGCTGACGCCCGGCCCGGGATGTACCGATCGCCACACTTTATCTCCCTTCACATATCACCCTGACCGTGAAATTTTTCCAAGGGGAGCGGGCGATGATACGATAACCAGAAGAATGTTGCGTGGAGCACTAGTGTCGCCCGCAGTGCAACACTAGTCACTGGGAGTGACACGAGAGACAGTGGAAATATCAATTGCAAAAAAATACATCCAACGCGTCTGTGTACAGGGAACCAAGGCCAAAAGGCATTATCTTCCGTCAAATCATGAGCCGGATCATTCTTCAAGTCGAACCTCTTTATATAAACGGCATAACTCAACGCTAAAACCTAAACCAGAGAGTCATGAGTCTTAAACCATTCAATGCTTTGGACGTTGGGGGAACAACTGGTGTCATGAGGCATCTGAGGCAGAGATTTTAAGGTACGATCAAAAGCCACACGACACGTGTGTGGACCAGGTCCTTCTTCACTCACGTTACGATCCATCATCCACAGCAAGGTGAGGAGAGAAGGTCATGGGTGTCTTGCTTCACTGTTCGCTGAAGAGACAGGGTTTTCGGAGGCTGAAGGACATGGGAAGGATGTGTTGGAGGATTCAGTGGGGAGTGTCAGGATGAAGAAGATAAATTATGAGATTATGCAGGAGGACAACCCCATGGTGAGTTAACCTTCTTGTTCTTCCATTTATCAGACAATGTGGGCCATACACACAGTCCCCTAGAGGCACCCTGACAACCTTCACTTGCCACATACGCCACACTAAGTACCTCTTACCCACAGCCTCAGCACCCTGGTCTCTACAAATCCCACCCCACACACACTCCACACTAACACCCCTCACCTTCACGCTTCATCTCTCTCTCTCTCTCTCTCTCTCTCTCTCTCTCTCTCTCTCTCTCTCTCTCTCTCTCTCTCTCTCTTCTTCCACTTCAACTCTCAGTCAACACCGCCTCGCCACGTCTCTCTCCTCCCACATAAAGTATCACAGTCGCGCCACCTCTCTTGACCTTACATTCAAATGCCAAAGAATCCACACCACTATTTACGAAAATAAACACACACACACACACACACACACACACGAAAAGACGAATCCACGGGAGGAGAAAACGGATCTGTTAATGCCCAGGGCAAGTGTTCATACCTCACCCTTACTTCCTCCGTGGTCCTCTCCCGCGCGACTTAGCAATAGCCAGGACGCCCTTGGATCACAGGGGTCTGGGGGATCAAGACCCGTGTGGCATAAACTATATGCAAGTCTCTGACAACTCCACGGGCGTATCAACACACATTTCACTCGTTCGTACAGACGGATCGATCAGCTTTTAGGCAAAAGTAAATCTTCAAGGAAATTAATAGCCCAGTTTTCTGGTAGTTGTTCGGTTTTTTAAAGACTTTCATCTTCCATCGTCATAGTCTGGGTCTTAAGGCGAGTGGATGTTTCCTTTGAGAGAGCGAACCCTGGTATGGTCTTTACATCGGTGCACACGACGGTACGACCCTTAAGTAAGATGGTGTGGTCTTTGAACCCCGACTCTTGAGGGCAAGGCCAGAGACCAGGCCATATCCTTCCTACAAGCCGTAGCGCCGTGATCAAGGGATGCAGCCGTGTTCTTTCATCCCCGGTGTGTAGTTTATATAAATACCTTATGATTCCGATCGACGCATCTGTTGAAACAAACACATTTCCTTCACTGCTTAACGAAAAGGTGACGAAACTATATAAAAATCGACAGTATTCTAAAAAAAGAAAAAAGGAAGTAGCCTAAATACACACACAAAAAAAATGACTTTTCGTAGAAGCTAAGTCACTCGGACTACCAACAGGGAGCAAAGACGTCATCATGGGGAGCGTCTTTCATTTGAGGAAGCCACGTCACTCCCGAAGCACCTCCTACGTACGACCAATGACTTCGCCTGATGTGCTTGAACAATCTACTCCCTCCACACGCTGAAGAGGATGATCGTCCCGCAGAAGGAGAGATACCACAACCCGTCTTTAATTAAAGTCATTTACCGCACGTCGACGTCCACAGCATCGACACCCACGTCCTCTTTGACCAAGAACTGAGGCCCTTGGTAGTGACCATGCTTGGGTCGGCAGTCTGTGTCAGACGGTGCCGGAGGAAGTACACGAGACGAGGGGTGGACATGGTATGGGTGGATCATGCTGCACATCCGAGACAGAACAGGCGAGCACATCAGCGGGTTAACGTAAGAGGAAGGAGGCGGATACGTAACAGTGACGAGGGAACACGATGTAGCAGAGGTTATCCTGGTACGTAGAGCTGGTGACGTCCCCATATCTTGGTACGTAGAGCTGGTGAGGTCTCCGTACCTTGGTACGTAAGAGCTGGTGAGGTCCCCGGACCTACTAGCCAGTGTTGTGAGCGGATGTCGTGAGTAACGGAGAGACACACACACACACGCCAACCGTGTTGGTGTCTGAATGTAATTCTTTCTCAGGTGCCAGCATCAGATCCAACTGTAAACGGTAGACAAATGAATTCTTAGCGACCCCGACTGAAATACAGTCACGCGGGACGAAGTGTTAAAACGCTTATGGATGACGCTAGAACAACACAGAGTAGGTGACTGCTTCGTCCCGACAAAAAAGATGATTACAGAAAACGAATACTTTCCCCGAACCTTCAGGAGACAAAGAAACACATCCTGGGTGGACCTTAGTCCGGCAACAGCATTGGAGGCTCCATCTACAAACTTATTGTTTACCGTCAAAAAACCACAAAGCTGGCCAAGTTTGGGACGACTCCAACATCACAATTGACCACAATGAAAAATTACTGCTTTGCATCATATATATATATATATATATATATATATATATATATATATATATATATATATATATATATATATATATATATAATGTGATTTCGGTGCATTGCACAAGACGGCTAGGGAATGGATAGGAGCAAATGCGGCCTTTCTTAATCTATTCCTGGCGCTCTCCCTCGCTAACGCGGGTAAACGGCAAACAAATGTGTGTGCGTGTGTGTGTGTGTGTGTGAGAGTGTGTGGGTGTGTGTGTGTGTGTGTGTGAGTGTGTTTGTGTGTGTGTGTGTGTGTGTGTGAGTGTGTGTGTGTGTGTGTGTATCATCACCTCATCACCACCCGGAACGTCCACATGACGCCTTAAAGTAAGCCTCATCTGCAATTCCTTGACGAGGTCTTTCATGCAGAGTAAAAGAAGTCATTTTCGAAATCATGACACATAGAAAACAAAAGAAAAAAAAATGATCGAACATGGATGGTTCCTTGGGCCAATGTGATTGACGGATGGTTACCTCTAGTGTTAGGTAGAGCCTATGACACTCTATTTATCCGAGTGTCTGGGTGCGACGCATGTTACAACACCACGTTATTACTGAAGGTGTCGGAAACATATGTGTGTGTGTGTGTGTGTGTGTGTGTGTGTGTGTGTGTGTGTGTGTGTGGATGTACGTGGAACAAGTACTGGGAATAATGATACTCTCTTGTCACGAGCGGTCAAAGACTGTCGTAAAGTTCAGACTGTCGTAAAGTAGAGGTTGTCGTAAAGTGAAGCACTGACGTATCATGTTTTGTCACGAGCGGCCGGAGACTTATCGTAAAGCGAAGCGATAGTGAATTATGCTTTGCCATGAGCGACCAGAGACTGTCGTAAAGTTCAGACTGTCGTAAAGTTCAGACTGTCGTAAAGTTCAGACTGTCGTAAAGTTCAGACGGTCGTAAAGTGAAGCAGTGACGTATCACGTTTTGCCATGAGCGATCAAAGACTGTCGTAAAGTTCACAGTCGTAAAGTGAAGCACTGGCGTATTATGTTTTGTTACGAACGGCCGGACAACTTATCGTAAAGCGAAGCGCTAGCGAATCCCTCTTTGTCACGAGCGATCGGAGAATACAAGCTGGCCATGCCCGAGCCTGCTCGTACCTTCACGGTGTACAATCAACACAAGTGTCAAACCACGTGACTTAAATCAAGAGACAGAATAGATTTCTCTAAACATCGAGAGATAAAGATGGGTAAAAAAAAAAAAAAAGAGAGAGAAAAAGAAATCCGTTCTTCGCAACCATTTAAGGTGGACGACATTCTCCAGGTCCGACCACAGACCTTCAGCACGACAGGTTAACAACCTTAAAAAAAATTATGTATATAATGAGTTACTTAATTAGTAAATAACAAAGTGAGCTCAACACGAGGTGGCGTATTGTCAGTGCCTTCATAAATGTCATCTCAGGGGGGGGAAAAAACTTAGAATTTATCTGTCAAGCTCTCTCAGCACAAGTACCTATTATCGAGTGAGCTGTGCATGTCGTCCTCGCTGTACGAGAGGAGTGGGAGTCATGGTAACTACCAGGCTGGCTGGTGTAGATGCCTCTCTCTCCTTCACCTTCCTCCAACACGCGCCACCTCCTCCTCCTCCTCGTCGTCGTCCTCCACCTCTCACCACCACTATCACCACACTCCCTCACCATGACCACCACACTCCCTTACACATGCTCCTCCCACCATGACCACCACACTCCCTCACACATGCTCCTCCCACCATCACCACCACACTTCCTCACACATGCTCCTCCCACCATCACCATCACACTCCCTCACACATGCTCCTCTCATCATCACCACCACACTCTCTCACATACGCTCCTGTCATCACCCACGCTCCCTCACTAATGGTCCCTCCATCTCCACCACATTCACCACCACCCTCACTCCTCCTCAACTCACCACTGGACTTTCATTCATTCCTCTAGACTCACTAGCCTCCTTCCGTGCACATTCTCCACGCCTCCAATTTCCAGCCGGTGAGGCCCACTCCTTCCCTGGCCGCCTCCTTTCCCCGTGTGGTGCATTCGATGCACCCGCACCTCCATCCCCCACACCACACTATCCACACAGCTCTGTCAACCTATCATGCCAGCATGATAGCCATTTGCCTCGCATCTATCCTCATCACCTTGTCCCTATTCTATCTATCTAAGACATACTGCCATGTGGGTCTTATCTGAATCATTCCCTTCCCCTAGAAGTTTCTAATAAAGTCATTCCATCCTTTCCATTCCTGCTGGAATGACTTCAGATCTCCCTCGGATCAAACTCGTCCCCATCTTGATCATCCCAGGGGAATGTATACCCTCCTTAGATCTCTTTTAAGATCAACCCTTCCCATACATCCCGGGATCATCCCAGCCATCCCAGTAGACACCTCTCGCCCCATCATCACCAAAGGTCCTCCTGGCTTCACAAAGGCCCGTCCTAGCCTCATCAAGGGCCGTCCTAGCCTCATCAAGGGCCCTGATACCTACCTTCACCAATGGCCCTCCTAGCTTCCCTAAGCCTTGCCCTGGTTCACAAAGGACCCCCGTAGCTTATCTAAGGGCCCTCCCAGCTTCACCAAGGGCCCTCAGCTTAACCAAGAGCCCTCCCAGCTTCACTAGGGGCTCCCCTACATTCACCAAGAGCCCTCCCAGCTTCACCGTGGGCCCTCCCTTCTTCAGCTAGGGTCCTGCCTGCTGGGCACAGGAATGTTGTTGGGGGATTTCTCTCTTCAGAGGTGACCGATCGGGCCCTAGTGTAAGTAAGCTGAGCTAATGAAGCGGGGGCGACTTAGGATGTGGCAGGCTGTAATTTGGGCAGCGTTTGTTAAGCACACAGCCACAGACAGCGATGTCGTCTCCCAGGATAATTGTAGTCGTTAGCGATATTGCTCCAGCGGAGGGGGCCATCCGTCTTGACGAGGGGATGGTGGTGAGGGGGAGAAGCGGTGGCGGTGGTGAGGGGGAGAAACAGTGGTGAGGGGGAGTAGCGGTGGTGAGAGGGGAGGGGAGTGGTGGTGGCAGAGGTGGTGTTGGTGGAGGTGAGGAAGAGGAGTAGTGGTAATGGTGGCGGTGGTGAGGAGGAGGAGGAGTAGTGGTAATGGTGGCGGTGGTGAGGAGGAAGAGGAGTAGTGGTAATGGTGGCGGTGGTGAGGAGGAGGAGGAGTAGTGGTAATGGTGGCGGTGGTGAGGAGGAAGAGGAGTAGTGGTAATGGTGGTGTTGGTGAGGATCAGCGGTAGTACTGGTGGGGGGGAAGGGGGCAGTGAAGCCTCCTTAGCTTCAACCAGGCAGCTACCCTACTGGTTAGCTTCACCGGGAAGAGCTTCAAGCTCTCGTCCTAATGCGCAATCCATCTGCCTGCTTGTCTACTGGTCTACGAACGTGTACTTGTTGTTGATGCCCCTGTCTGGGCGCGGGTGCCGAGCCCAGACCATGCCCGCTCGTCAACTGAAGAGATGGCATGCCAGGCAAACAGCGTCTCCGACTGATTTAACAGCGTGTAGTATGGCATGCGACCAGCGCCAGTGTCACATTTAATAGCGTGCACCTCAGATAAACCATCAGTACATACACTAAGCTGATCAAGCAAGCCCAACCTGCTGAAAAACAGCAATTCACTCGAACTGACCTTCTAAAACACTTAACGACTGTAGTCATGCTAAGAGCCTTCTGGACGAGTGAACAGTCTTATTGGACCATCCAACTAGTGTCCTCTGTTCTACCATCCTGGTTCTACCATAAACAGAATTATGACTGGAGACAACACCCTCAGGGACCATGTGTTCTCCTGTTATCTGTCTTTCTCCTGTATCCCTGTGCACTGTCCTCCAGCGGATAACTTCGTCACACACCATCGAGTCTTCGGGTTATCTGTCCTTCCAACGCACTCTCCTCCAGCAGATAACTTCGTCATAGACCATAGGTCTTCGTGTTGTCTGTCCTTCCAACGTACTGTCCTCCAGCAGATAACTTCGTCATAGACCATCAGGTCTTCGTGTTATCTGTCCTTCCAATGTACTGTCCTCCAGCAGATAACTTCGTCATAGACCATCAGGTCTTCGTTTTATCTCTCCTTTCAATGTACTGTCCTCCGGCAGATAACTTCGTCATAGACCATCAGGTCTTCGAGTTATCTGTCCTTCCAACGTACTGTCCTCCAGCAGATAACCTCATCATAGACCATCAGAGCTTGTGTTATCTGTCCTTTCAATGTATTGTCCCCCAGCAGATAACCTCATCATAGACCATCGGGTTTTCGTGTTATCTGTCCTTCCAATGTACTGTCCTCCAGCAGATAACCTCATCATAGACCATCAGGTCTTCGTGTTATCTGTCCTTCCAATGTACTGTCCTCCAGCAGATAACCTCACAATGGACCATCAGACCTGGTGTGACCCGTCCGTCTCATATCAACTCCTTCGACGACCCCTTCCGAGCGAATGCATCAGTCCAGTCTTGTGCTGCGTAACAACATGCGTTCTCTCTCTCCCCCTTTCCTGACCGATGCATATGGTATAAAAGCTCTCCCTCTGCTCGCCCACATCATGTGTGAAGGGGTGGGAGGATCATCATACCCCGGACACCAATTACCATTTTCTCCCAGGATCAGGCCTTATCTCCGCCCCTGTCAAGGGATCTCATCATCTGACAAGAGATGGGCAAGCTTGCCGACCGGGCGGCGGGGGGTAATTGACGCCAACCCCCTTTGCCATGTCTTGAGCGGCCGGGGCAAGTCTGCAGTGTGGTGGCGTGGCGCTCTCTTCTCTCTCTCTCTCTCTCTCTCTCTCTCTCTCTCTCTCTCATGGATATTTCACTAATTGCCCTGATGCATTTTCAGACCAGGAGATCTTATGATGGTGATTTATATGCAAATTATCCCGTCTCGCTTCACTCCACCTCTCCCTCTTCTCGTGTCTCCATCATCCCCACACCTCCCAACACCCCCCCCCCCCCTCTCTCTCTCTCTCGTCCCAAGGCACGACAGCACGACCCCCGCCTCTGAGAACGACGGTACGACCCTTGAGCACAAGTCACAGTCCGACCTTTGAGGACGACTTTACGACCCTCGAGCATGACTTTACGACCCTTTGGTATGACGGACCTTAACGCTGTTGACCTGACCCTTTGGGGGTCAGGTCAAAGACCATGCCATCAACCCCATGGGTCGAACTCTCGCGCTCGAGTGTCGTGCCGCTGTTCTCAACATAATAAACTAAGTGGGGCAAGCAATTCACAACCTAACTGTTCTGCCATTACAAAATCATAGCTCTCTCTTCACATGGACCCTAGTTTCGTACCACAGAACTGATGTGGCAACCACTACCTCACATCTAAGTGACTGGGAGAGAGAGAGAGAGAGAGAGAGAGAGAGAGGTAAATCTCTCTCTCTCTCTCTCTCTCTCTCTCTCTCTATATATATATATATATATATATATATATATATATATATATATATATATATATATATATATATATATACCTTCTCTACTTACGCCTGGAACTCCCTCTAGGAGCTCTCGCGGCGCTAAGGAAGTCAACAAGATGCACTGAGGGTGGTGACTGGAGATCCTGTATGTATGTATACCTGTGCGAGGTAACACCTGGACAAGTGGGGGAGGATGTGCTCAGTGTCTTCAGCATGGAAGTCGCACCCTGCGCGTGAGCGATTCTGTGATATATCCTCGAGATGGGTGTAGTCCAAAGCTCAGACGTGAAGGTGTGACTCGTATGTGTCTGGGGAGTGTTGTTCCAAATGGATGTAGGTCTGCTGGGTTAGTGTTACAGCGACAGTATCTTAAATTCTTAATCCATATCAAACGGAGACAGGATATGGAAAGAGACGGGCTCCTCCCTCCTCACCACTCCCCCTCGACAAAGCAGATAGGGAGGGAGGTAACAAATATGGAAGAATACCATACAATACGGAAGAAGTACAATGACACGAAAATCTTAAAAGAAACAATGAACACACGGCATCTTCGGATCAAAGTGCTCTGGATGAAGACCTTCTGTTACTCTTGTGACAAAAAAAAAAAAGAAAAAATACCTGCATAACATAGTGTCATTCTTGAACACTCTCACCATGAACCGCAAGTCCTTAGACACACGTAATTAATAAGTTCAAAGAATTTGTTTAGATTTCTGTAAAAGTACCGTTCGTCCACCCGCTGTGACGCTGGTGGGAGTCTAAATGTTTTATAAGTCTACTGCTGAAGAAACTTTTTCTATACCAACGCATGTATTACATCTCCTTACCTCTACCTTCCTACATCTACCTGTGGATCAGCGATATACCTCGGTCTGGCGATGAAGAAATTATCGTGTCACGCGATCGGTCGGCGATCTCTCAGAGAAATAATAATCCCAAGTCGGTTAACATCTTAAAATTTGAAGATCCAGGGTGTTTCCCTCACCTTCCCTACGCATCAGAAATAGAACAGACGATATACGGGATGCAGTTCCCATGGAGACGGTTGGGGTTCGCTGCCGTGTTCAATCACACATCTGAAGCACTCACTCCTCCTCCGTACACAAGAGTACCAGAGTTCACACGAAGTATGCACTACGAAAAGGTTTGACTTACAAAGCTACGCAGGGGAGGTGTCTGCGCATGGGGAGGTAGCGAGAGCAGGGGGGTGAGTGAGAGTTACACAGTTGGAGTGGGAGCGGGAAAGATGCTTGGGGGGAGGTTAGTTTGAATGCCTCGGAGGAAGCGTAGGGTGAGTGTGGCACAAGACACGGTGTCACGTAAACATGAAAGTGTAGCGGGTGGCACCGTGTCATAAGGTCACCACCAGTCAGCAGGTCCAGCCACGGGCAGGTCAGCAGAGAGAGAAGGTCAAGTGGTGGTGTGGAGAGCCATAACAGACTGGATCAAGGAAGGTAGGGTAAGTGTACTATACATAACGATAGAGAGAGAGAGAGAGAGAGAGAGAGAGAGAGAGAGAGAGAGAGAGAGAGAGAGAGAGAGAGAGAGAGAGAGAGAGAGAAGGAATAGACGACCTCCACAGAGGGATGCGTACCTAATGGGTGCATGTGTACCTGGGGGAGGGAGGGATGACTGTGCGTATGGGGGATGGATGTGCGTATGGGGGATGGATGTGTACCTGAGAGGGAAAAAGGGCGAGTTGGATGTGGGGAACGGTCCCCCACATCAGGACGTGGCTCACGCTCTGGGATTATGCAGGCAGACGCCACCCACATCAGACGCGCGGGAGACGATGACTCTACAGAGGAGAGACAAGAGAGTGTGTGTGGCGCGGCGGAGATGGCCTGGAGATGGTGACTCAGCCAGCCTCACGAGGCAAGAAGAGATGGCACCGTGCTGCTATGCGCCTTGTGTATCAACAGGGAGTGTGGAGCAGATGTTCCCGTGGGTCGACAATGCGCGACGGATATCTACAGGGAACGAAACCCAGGGAAAATTAAAGAGATGATGTAAGGAAAATGGAAATAACACAAGAAGACATTCTACAAGGGGGGGCGAACTGCATGGTGAGGACAGGGCACGGGGGGAAAAACAAGACGACAGAGCACGTCCGTATGGGCTGATATACGGCAGAATTATCGTCGACACGACATACATACAGGCAAGGCATTATAATTCATACCATCTTCTTCCATCCACCTTCACTCCCTCCCTCCTCTATCACGTCTTTTGTCGCCATATTACATCTGTCATCCTGTCACATTCTCTCCCAATTACACTCCTCAACCCATCATGTTCTTACCCTATTACAGACGTCATCCCACTGTGTTCTTCACCCCCATTACATTCGGCCTTTTCATTCGTCACGCATTACATTCGTCCTCCATTACATCTGTCGCCCATTACATTCGTCACCCCCATTGCAATCCTCCCCCAATTACATTTGTAACCTCACTAAACTTATCCTCTATTACATTCGTCACCCCATTACATTCGTCCCTCATTACATTCGCCACACTATAACATTCGTACCCTCATTACAATCGACCCCACCCACTCCGTCTCTCTCTCTCTCTCTCTCTCTCTCTCTCTCTCTCTCTCTCTCTCTCTCTCTCCAGCACACACACACACACACACACACGTTATGTTTCCACCCGCAAGCCAGTGGTGCTGTCCAAATCAGGAGGTTCAGCTGTACCCTCATTGTTGCGTGATTTAATGAGAGAAAAACATAATACTGACGAAAATTGCTTGTGTGAGTGGGTGGGTGGGTGGGTGTGTATGTGTACGTGTGTATGTGTCTGTGTCTACCTATTTGAACTGTAGAGGGGGGAGTTCGACACTCATGGGGGGCCGAGGCTCTTCATCGTTTACAATTAAACTATTTCTTTACATCATTGCCAGCAAGATTCTTGCTTCATTCCATGTTACGTCCTATGGCCGTTCTGTCCCTGTACATCTTGCGAAGAACCGTGGCTTACAACTTCCTCAAAATGGTTCAAAAACACAAAGGCAGCGATCCAGTCACCCCTAACTCTCCTCTCCTCCCAGGCAGACCACTCTAAGGGCCCCCCCCCCCTAAACTCCTTCCCTTTGTCCTCAAAACTCTCTTGATCCTGGCACCACCCTTCGCTCCCCTCCTCTGGACCTTCTCTATCAGCTCTTGGCGCTTCTTTCACTTCGCAGACCCAGCTGGAGGAGCAGGTTCGAGCTAGCAGCCTAACGTGGGATATCATCTTCGACCGCTCAACCCGTGCATTCGAACACGGTTGCAATACATGCCGTTGGACAGTCCTCGTGTCTCTTTTTACTCCTCCCCTAAGGTGGTGTGGGACACAGAGCCACAGACGATGACAAACTCCCACAGTGCCCCCGCTCTCTCTCTCTCTCTCTCTCTCTCTCTCTCTCTCTCTCTCTCTCTCTCTCTCACACACACACACACAGCTTCCTGGAGCTCATTTCCTCCCAGATAACAACCAAGTCGTGGTCTTCCTTTCACGGCGTCCCATCCTCTTTATCCCGGCCCCCGAGATTCATCAGCCATTTATCAAACCAAATCTGGAATACGTCTGGGTAGGGTAGAAGTGGGGGGTTTGGGGGTGTCCATCCCTCGTAAGTTGATAGAAATTCTCTCTCTCTCTCTCTCTCTCTCTCTCTCTCTCTCTCTCTCTCTCTCTCTCTCTCTCTCTCTCTCTCTCTCTCTTCCAACACCCTATCCTCCCCATGATTTATACCCCCAACAGCACTACTACCCTCCCTCCCTCCCTCCCCCCACCTAACCACCATCCCCACATCCCCCACACACCCCATCCCAGTAATTGAGGGCGCAACACTTATCAACCAATCATGACCTGATAATTAACAATTAGTAACAACAATAATTAATGTAATCCATGCATGACGCGATACGGACGTATTACCTGGGTCCGTGACCTCGTGGCCCCTACCAGCCAGTCAGCTCGGCACGTAGCATTACCTGGAGGAAGAAGGAGAAGAAGAAAATAAGATCATACGAAATAAAAGTCCAATGTAGCATATCATACAGAAAGGGAGACTACATGCCTGTCTGTCTGAATGTATATATGCGTGTGCATGCGTGCTCAAGAAGCACACGCAGCACCTTCACGTCAAGTATGTGTATTCGTGATAATATCAATGCTACATAGACAAAGAAAGACTACATGCCTGTCTATCTGGATGTATATATGCGTGCATGCGTGCTCAAGAGGCACACGCAGCACCTTCAAGTCAACTATGTGTATTCGTGATAATATTAGGGTAACATGAAACAAACTCACAGAAAATGTCCTGAAGTCGGGTCGACATAGAATTTCATAGAACCAATGTCCAGCTTATATCAAGGGTTAAGGCCTCATGTCAAAACGGTACCACACGAACTTCAGGAGAGGCACAGGTAAGGTACAGAAAAAGAAGAAAAAAAAACACAACAAGTGTGTGATTTTTATCATATCATCCACCCGGGTTCAGCCTAAATGACAGCACGTCGCCCCTCGTATAACATACGGATCCATTTCATTCTTTACCAATGCAAGCCCCTCACTCTCTTGGCCATTTCATTCTTTACCAATGCAAGCCTCTCACCCTCTAGGCCATTTCATTCTTTACCAATGCAAGCCCCTCACCCTCTTGGATGATCAAGTCCCGATGCCCCAGAGCCTTACGTGCCTACCATTATCAAGGTCGTAGCCAGGGGAAATTACGACCCCCCGAACCAAGACGCCACATGCATGAGGGGAAGATTTATAGCACGAAGTTTTCTTGTAATGTGTACACTGGAAACGCCATGGGATGAGTCGTTGATTAAAGTCTGGGAAGCGCTTGATTGAATCAGTACCGAACCCTCTGTCTCGAAGGGCCGAGATAAAAAGGCTCGGTAACAGCTTCAATCAGTACCGAACCCTCTGTCTCGACAGGCAGAGACAGAGGGTTCGAAACAGCTTCAGCCACAAGGGAGGACACTGCTTGAGACAGAGGGGTTGGTATATCATCTTCAGGACTTCAGAACGGCTCCATGAATCATATTCATGACTGTACGTGAATACCATGAGCTAATCGTGATATCTTCGAACCCCAGTCGTGACGACATGTTTATCAACTGACACGAAATATAACAATGATAAAAATGGTAAAAGAGAGAGAGAGAGAGAGAGAGAGAGAGAGAGAGAGAGAGAGAGAGAGAGAGAGAGAGAGAGAGAGAGAACGCCTCAATGATCTCTAAACTTATATTCGATGGTGTTTTCTTAAAAAAAAAAAAAAAAAAAAGGAAATCCACTGGTGTATTATGGTGCATACATGTGATACATTCATGCTGCTGCCGTTCCAGGTGACAACGGCCACAGCCTTTTAATCTTTTGAGCACGATGGTGCGGCCCTTGAGCACGACGGTGCTCGAGGGCTGCACCATCGTGTACAAGGGTTGTACCGTCGTGCTCAAGGACAGTACCGTCGTACTCATGATTCGTGCCGTCGTGCTCAAGGATCGTACCGTCGTGCTTAAGGATCGTACCGTCGTGCTCAAGGGCCGTACCGTCGTACTCAAGGACCGTACCGTCGTACTCATGGATCGTACCGTCATGCTCATGGATCGCACCGTCGTGCACAACGGCCGTACCGTCGAGCAAAACGGCCGTACCGTCGTGCACAACGGCCGTACCGTCGAGCTCAAGCGAGTCCACACTCAGAACTCAAAATCATGAAGTCCCTCTCCTGGCTCACGCGAGAACCACACGCCGCGGTGAGCGCCACCCGAGCCAGAGATGTTCACCTCTGACCTAATGGACTTCAGACGCAATTACGGCCACCTTGCTCTCCACGAGAAAATAATTCATCATTACATATCATAATGGGGGACGACGAAACCATTTCCACCCGTCTAACTCTCCGTGACCTGTGACCTTAAATAAAAAAAAGAGGGGCAGGGGAAGGGGGTTTCCCTTCGATGCCTCAGAAAACACCGAGACGCGTAGGTCTGCTCATTCAAGATCGACATTGCAAAATCTTCATTGCTCGTAGGGGAAAAGGACTCTCTCTCTCTCTCTCTCTCTCTCTCTCTCTCTCTCTCTCTCTCTCTCTCTCTCTCTCTAGTTAGCGCGGAGACAAGGTGAATACCAAGCCTGTCTACGGAATAGGCAGACCGACAGACACATAATCAGTGCCATAATTAAGCACCTCCCCGCGACCCCTTCAGGTCAAGGTATAAATACATATTCTCATTAGAAGCACAAAAGCAAGGTGCTAACCCATGCCTGACACACTTACATATGAGGCTATGTACATTCACACACACACACACACACACACACACACACACACACACACACACACATATATATATACCAGAGTAATGCTTCAACCCGGCCTGAATTTCCACTTTCGATCGCCAAACTCCCAAAATTAAAAATTTTTCGCCTCTGTCTTATGCCGTCTGTAAAGAACAATGTAACTGTAGTAATCCCACACACACGTCAGAGGAGGGAACGTTCCTCCAGCAGGCACGGGGACCTGAGGGCCTGTCTGGTCTCTCTCCGAGGTCCTCGGGCACGACGGGAAGACCCTCTGGTAGGATGGCCTGCTCTGTTAGTTTTTTTTTGACTCCCATAGACTATGTCGAAGAGGCCTGGCCATCATACTTAGGGGTCGTTACGTCGTGCTCAAGTTTTATATCTTCGCGCTCAAGGGTTATGACGTCGTACTCAAGTTACACCTTGGTGCTCTGGGGTCGTTACGTCGGGCTTAAAGGTCGGACCGTCGCACTCAAGGTTCATACCATTGTGTTAAGAGGTCACGCTGTCGTGTTCAAGGGTCATAACGTTGTGCTAAAGGCTCGCACTGTCGTGCTTAAGGGTCATAACGTCGTGCTAAAGGCTCGTACTGTCGTGCTCAAGGCCCACACCAGCGCGTTCGAAGGTCACACTCCGTGATTGAGGAGCCAGAACTGTCGTGCCCAAGGGTCATAACGGCGTACTCAAGGGGCTACATGACTTATGTCAGTCCGTTAAGGAAGGACTGAGGCTGCTGTTCACAGAGGCAGGTCGTCTCTCTCACTCACTGTGTGAGAGATGAGACACTTAAGAAGATCACGTTCCTCGATCCTGGTCTGCCTGTACTGAGAACGACTTATGTTTACCAGGCGGTCAGTCTGCAGGGAACAAGCCTTACAACAGTCCGACGTGCAGATCCGTTCCGTCAGTCTGCGGGGCAGATCCGTTCCGTCAGTCTGCGGGGCAGATCCGTTCCGTCAGTCTGCGGGGCAGATCCGTTCCGTCAGTCGGCGGGGTAGATTCGTTCCGTCAGTCTGCGGGACAGATCCGTTCCGTCAGTCTGCGGGGCTGATCCGTTCCGTCAGCCTGCGGGACAGATCCGTTCCGTCAGTCTGCGGGGTAGATACTCTCCGTCAGTCTGCGGGGTAGATTCGTTCCGTCAGCCTGCGGGACAGATCCGTTCCGTCAGTCTGCGGGACAGATCCGTTCCGTCAGTCTGCGGGACAGATCCGTTCCGTCAGTCTGCGGGGCAGATCCGTTCCGTCAGTCTGCGGGACAGATCCGTTCTGTCACTTTGCGGGGCAGATCCGTTCCGTCATTCTGCGGGACAGATCCGTTCCGTCACTTTGCGGGGCAGATCCGTTCCGTCAGTCTGCGGGACATATCCGTTCCGTCAGTCTGCGGGACAGATCCGTTCCGTCAGCCTGCGGGACATATCCGTTCCGTCAGCCTGCGGGACAGTTGCGTTCCGTCAGTCTGCAGAATCGATGCGTTGCGTCAGAGTGCTGGATCCATGAGACTGCAGGACACCAGCCAGGAGGGAGGAGGTCGACTACTTGAACCACACAGGACCTGCTGTGTGAGGCGGGCAAGTGGTCGAGTACCAGCCGGAGTTGGTCGAAGTACTTCGACCAGAGAGGATCCGCTGGGTGAGGGTTTGGCCCAGGAGGTCGACGAGCACCAGCCATGGGAAAGGAGCGGCGGTAGTGCGAACCGTGGACGACCTGGCGGGACGCCCTCAACCTCCTCATTACGGACAGACTGGTGGGCGGGACCCTGACAAATCGCTGCATAAAATCATCAGTATTATTCCCGCCGCTCCTCTCTCTCTCTCTCTCTCTCTCTCTCTCTCTCTCTCTCTCTCTCTCTCTCTCTCTCTCTCTCCCGCACATAACACTTTACAGCACTAACTCACACACGACTCGCTCTCCCTAACTCTTATATCCTCCACCCCACACCAGTTAGCGCTAACCATGCCTTTACGTAAAAAAAAGAAAAACAAAAGAATTTGGTCGTAAGTACTGGTAAGTACGTGGGTAAGTACTGGTAAGTACGTGGGTAAGTACTGGTAAGTACTGATAAGTACGTGGGTAAGTACTGGTAAGTATGTGGGTAAGTACTGGTAAGTACGTGGGTAAGTACTGGGAAGTATGTGGGTAAGTACTGGTAAGTACGTGGGTAAGTACTGGTAAGTACGTGGGTAAGTACTGGTAAGTACATGGGTAAGTACTGGTAAGTATGTGGGTAAGTACTGGTAAGTACGTGGGTAAGTACTCCCCGTTACGCTGTGACCTCCCAACAGAGAGAACAGCTTATCTTCCCTGGCATGATGCAGCTCACGTCTCCCATCTCACTCCCAGCTATAGACTTGTTAAGGTGTTAGATCCACTCCCGCTGTAAACACGAAGATCTCACAAGCACGACCTTATGCTCCTCTCTCTCTCTCTCTCTCTCTCTCTCTCTCTCTCTCTCTCTCTCTCTCTCTCTCTCTCTCTCTCTCTCTCTCCTCCACCTCAACCAGTCCACGACTCTCAACTCGACCGGTCCACAACTCACCAGTCGACCAGTCCGTCCACAGCCCACAACACGAGCAGGCTACGGCCCCCAAGTCGTCCAGTCCACAACCCACCCACAAGTCGACCACTCCACATCCCACGACAAAACCAGTCCATAAAACCCACAACTCGACCAGGCCACGGCCCACAAGTCGACGAACCCACAACCTAACCAGTCCGCAACCCACAACACGACCAGTCCACAACACACAACAAAACCAGTCCAAAACCCACATAACTCGATCAGGCCACGGCCCACAATTCGACCTGCCCACAACCCGACCAGTCTACAACCCAAAACGCCGTCTCGCACACCTCCCTCCTCCGTCTCCCTCTCATCTGTCTCTCAGAGTCTCCCTTCTTCGTCACCTCCCTGAGACTGAAGACACAGTCCACATTCCATTCACTCCTGAGGCGCAACCACACACCTCAGCCCCAGCCCGAGCGACGCAGACCTCCTCCTCCTCCTCCTCCTCCTCCTCCTCCTCCTCCTCCCTCTGTCTGTCGGCGACATCTGGCGTCGAGGTCGCTGGAGAAAATGCCACACTTATTTGTGTAAACGCTGGCTGCAGCAGCCGGCCCAACAAGCTTCAGCTTCGTCTCACATGATTAAATCACAGCAGGAGACTCAAACGACCCTCGATCTAACCCAAGGGCGCGCGCGAGACGCCAGGCTGAACCGACCCCTGCTCCTCCCTGCCGCACGGCTCTTGAGCATCACCGGCAGGAGAGACGCAGGACCTCCGGGAGAAGAGGCAATGGACAGACAGTGGCCCGCGGTGCCCACCGCATCCGGCAACTTCACTAATTATAAACGTAGATAAAAATGGTCGTTATTTAAGTTCCTCCTCGCCGCGTGTGGAAAGCAGGGAGGGAAGGAAGGAAGGAGGGGGAGGGAGAGAGAGAGAGAGAGAGAGAGGGAAAGACTTGTTGTGGTGAACTAAATCAGTCGATACCTGAGGCTCGTTAAGTCACCGTAGCAACTAAGGATCGTGTACGTGTTAACTGCCTGTCGCACGGCGACCCATCAATCACACAAGCCACGGAGCCACTGATGGCCTATCGCACTGGTCATAACTACTTCCATCTACAATTCATTGATAATATCTACATTTGCTCACGTGTCTCGTGCGATCTGGTCTCCAGGGATGTAGGGGTGGAACCCACCCACGTCCGTGTGTGTGTGTGTGTGTGTGTGTGTGTGTGTGTGTGTGTGTGTGTGTGTGTGTGTGTGTAGGAGACTAAGGACAAAATCCCGCAACCTCAGACTTCCTACAACATATCTCCCCCAAGTCATTTCCCTAAACCCAGGTCAGACATCAACCACCCCTCAGCCACTATTGTCAACGCCACTTTCTCCTCCCTCGGTAACTCAACGATTCCACCCATGTGTGTGTGTGTGTGTGTGTGTGTGTGTGTGTGTGAGAGAGAGAGAGAGAGAGAGAGAGAGAGAGAGAGAGAGAGAGAGGATAACACAACTAACCCACGAAGACTCACCTAGTGGCACGACCTTCACGACCCCAGCCATGCCTGACGGAGGCAGACAGTCCACCCCAGCCAGACAGACACGTGGGTTGTACACACACACACACACACACACACACACACACACACACACACACACACACACACACACACTGTTGCTCCCAGCCCAGCCTCGCTCCCTGCCAACGTAAAATATGTGGAGCGCTTCTTCGGGCAATGGTAGCACCAAGCTAATTCCACTCGCTTCATTAAAACAGTAGCTTTATTACGGTGTGTGCGTGTGTGTGTGTGTGTGTGTGTGTGTATATATATGTATATATATATATATATATATATATATATATATATATATATATATATATATATATATATTATATTGAAAAATGTATGCGACAAATACTTAGAAAAGCAAATGGATTTGTATTTAGCATTTATGGATCTGGAGAAGGTATATGATAGAGTTGATAGAGATGCTCTGTGGAAGGTATTAAGAATATATGGTGTGGGAGGCTAGTTGTTAGAAGCAGTGAAAAGTTTTTATCGAGGATGTAAGGCATGTGTACGTGTAGGAAGAGAGGAAAGTGATTGGTTCTCAGTGAATGTAGGTTTGCGGCAGGGGTGTGTGATGTCTCCATGGTTGTTTAATTTGTTTATGGATGGGGTTGTTAGGGAGGTGAATGCAAGAGTCTTGGAAAGAGGGGCAAGTATGAAGTCTGTTGGGGATGAGAGAGCTTGGGAAGTGAGTCAGTTGTTGTTCGCTGATGATACAGCGCTGGTGGCTGATTCATGTGAGAAACTGCAGAAGCTGGTGACTGAGTTTGGTAAAGTGTGTGAAAGAAGAAAGTTAAGAGTAAATGTGAATAAGAGCAAGGTTATTAGGTACAGTAGGGTTGAGGGTCAAGTCAATTGGGAGGTGAGTTTGAATGGAGAAAAACTGGAGGAAGTGAAGTGTTTTAGATATCTGGGAGTGGATCTGTCAGCGGATGGAACCATGGAAGCGGAAGTGGATCATAGGGTGGGGGAGGGGGCGAAAATTTTGGGAGCCTTGAAGAATGTGTGGAAGTCGAGAACATTATCTCGGAAAGCAAAAATGGGTATGTTTGAAGGAATAGTGGTTCCAACAATGTTGTATGGTTGCGAGACGTGGGCTATGGATAGAGTTGTGCGCAGGAGGATGGATGTGCTGGAAATGAGATGTTTGAGGACAATGTGTGGTGTGAGGTGGTTTGATCGAGTAAGTAACGTAAGGGTAAGAGAGATGTGTGGAAATAAAAAGAGCGTGGTTGAGAGAGCAGAAGAGGGTGTTTTGAAATGGTTTGGGCACATGGAGAGAATGAGTGAGGAAAGATTGACCAAGAGGATATATGTGTCGGAGGTGGAGGGAACGAGGAGAAGAGGGAGACCAAATTGGAGGTGGAAAGATGGAGTGAAAAAGATTTTGTGTGATCGGGGCCTGAACATGCAGGAGGGTGAAAGGAGGGCAAGGAATAGAGTGAATTGGAGCGATGTGGTATACAGGGGTTGACGTGCTGTCAGTGGATTGAATCAAGGCATGTGAAGCGTCTGGGGTAAACCATGGAAAGCTGTGTAGGTATGTATATTTGCGTGTGTGGACGTATGTATATACATGTGTATGGGGGTGGGTTGGGCCATTTCTTTCGTCTGTTTCCTTGCGCTACCTCGCAAACGCGGGAGACAGCGACAAAGCAAAAAAAAAAGAAAAAAAAAAAAAAAAAAAGAAAATATATATATATATATATATATATATATATATATATATATATATATATATATATATATATATATATATTCATTTATCTATTATACTTAATCGCCGTCTCCCGTGTTAGCGAGGTAGCGCAAGGAAACTGACGAGGAATGGCCCAACCAAACTACATACACACGTATATACATAAACGCTCATACACGCACATATACATACATATATGTTTCAACGTATACATAAACAGACATACACATATGTATACACATGAACATATTCGTATTTGCTGCCTTCATCCATTCCCATCGCCACCGTGCCACATGAAAACGCATCTTCGCCCCCCAACCCCACCCCACCCCCTCGAGTGAGGTAGCGCCAGGAAAAGACAAAAAAGGCCACACTCGTTCACACTCAGTCTCTAGCTGTCATGTGTAATGCATCGAAACCACAGCTTCCTTTCCATATCTAGGACCCCACAGACCTTTCCATGGCTTACCCCAAACGCTCCACATACCCTGGTTCAATTCACTGACAGCACGTCGATCCCAGTATACCACATCGTTCCAATTCACTCTATTCCTTGCACGCCTTTCATCCTTCTGTATGTTCAAGCCCCAATCGCTCAAAATCATTTTCACTCCATCCTTCCACTTCCAATTCGGTCTCCCGCTTCTTGTTCCCTCCACCTCTGCCACACCTATCCTCTTTGTCACTCTTTCCTCACTCATTCTCTCCATATATATATATATATATATATATATATATATATATATATATATATATATATATAGATAGATAGATAGATAGATAGATAGAGAGATAGATAGATAGATAGATAGATAGATAGATAGATAGATAGATAGATAGATGAGAAGAGAGTGGCGAGAGTGAGCGAGCTTGGAAAAGAGATATGTGCAGAAATACCAGGAGAGACTGAGTACAGAACGGCAAAAGGTGAGAGTAAATGAAGCGAGGGGAGTGGGTGAGGAATGGGAGGTATTTAGAGAAGCAGTGATGGCATGTGCAAGAGAAACCTGGGGTATGCGAAAGGTTGGAAGTGCGCAGAATAGAAAGGTAGTGAGTGGTGGCATGATGAAGTAAATTTGCGAGTGAAAGAGAAAATAGAGGCGTGTGGGCGGCTCTTACAAGGAAGGAGTGCAAATGATGGAAAGTAGCAGCAGGAGCTCAAGAGAAAGAAAGGGGCAGAGGTTGAAGAAGAGGACAATTGAGATGGGGTAAGTAAGTATTAGTAGACTTCAGGAGAATAAGATGTTTTGGAAGGTTGATGGGGCAAAAGGGGGAAGTGGTAACAGGTAGTGATGAAATCAGGAGGAAATGGAGTAAGTATTTTGAAGGACTGTTGAATGTTTTTAAACATAGGGTGGCAGATTTAGGGCGTTTGGGTAGAGGTGGTATGCGAAGTGGGGAAGTCATGAAGAGTGGTTAAATGAAGAGAAAAGAGGTGGTGAAAGCCTTAAGTACGATGAAATGTGGCAAGGCAGCTGGAGCGAATGATATTGCAGTCGAATCTATTTAGAAAGTGGGTGACTGTTGTTTTGATTGGTCGGTAAGGATTTTCAACGTATGTATGGATCTCGGTGAGGTGCCTGGGGATTGGCGGAATGTATGTATAGTGTCATTACTTGAAGTTAAGGGGGATAGAGGTGAACGTTCAAACTAAAGAGGTATAAGTTTGCTGAATGCACCTGGTAAGTTGTACGGGAGGGTTGTGACTAAGAGGGTGAAGGCATGTACAGAGCATCAGATTAGGGAGGAGCAGTGTGGTTTCAGAAGTGGTAGAGGATGTGTGGATGAGGTGTTTGCTTTGAAGAATGTGTGTAAGAGAAATACTTAGGAAAAACCGATGGATTTGACAGTGGCAGTTATGGATTTGGAGACAGCATATGATAGTGTTTGACAGAGGTTGCTTTGTAGAAGGTCTTAAGAATACCTAGAACCCTTCTAAAGGTCCCTGTAGCCTAAGGCTGCGCTATTTCCAGTAGCAGAGACATGCAGACTCCTTTGGAGTGAGAAGTTCTTTGACGGGACTGTCTGTCCCCCCAGAGGGGGCTTGTCCCACATTGCCTATATAACAGAGGTGGCTTCCTATATACAAAGAAAAAGGTACCCCGTCAACAGATAAATACGGGGCTTCCTCTAGTGTGACCTGAGGTTCCCTGGTGTGACCTGAGGTTCCTTGGTAAGACCTGAGGTTACCTGATGTGATCTGAGGTTACCTGGTATGACCTGAAATTCCCTGGTGTTACCTGAGATTACCTGGTATGACCTAAGGTTCCCTGGTATGACCTGAGGTTCCCTGGTATGACCTGAGTTACCTTGCGTGACCTGAGGTTCCCCGGTGTGAACAAAAGGTTCCCTTGTATGACCTCAGGTTCACGTGACCACAGGTTCCCTTGTGTGACCTCAGCTTCCTAATGTGACCAAAGGCTTTGATGTGTGACCTTGGGTTCCTTTATGTGACTCAGGGCTCCCCAAATGTCACCTGAGGTACCCTGATGTCACCTAACCTAACCAGAAAGTTACCAGGCATGACCGATCCAGGCGGCCGCCCCCCGGCTGTGACCCACCTCGCCTCACGGACCAGACCTGGCATAACCCTACTGTGGTCAGAAACTAATGGGGTATAGCCAGAGTGACCTCTCTCTCTCTCTCTCTCTCTCTCTCTCTCTCTCTCTCTCTCTCTCTCTCTCTCTCTCTCTCGGGCCTTGGGTCTGTGTGGTGTATGTGTAACTCTCTCTCTCTCTCTCTCTCTCTCTCTCTCTCTCTCTCTCTCTCGGGCCTTGGGTCTGTGTGGTGTATCTGTGTAACTCTCTCTCTCTCTCTCTCTCTCTCTCTCTCTCTCTCTCTCTCTCTCTCTCTCTCTCAACAAATTCTCATCCCGCAACACACTCAGAGGAAGTCCCTCACACTCCCAGCAGCTTTCCCCCCTCCCCCCTCCCACTGTGAGTGAGGAAGGAAAAGGGGAGGTGAGTGAGTGAGAGAGAGAGAGAGAGAGAGAGAGAGAGAGAGAGAGAGAGAGAGAGAGAGAGAGAGAGAGAGAGAGAGAGAGTATTTAGGGCGTCGTGTATACAACAAAATAACATCACCACGTCGATGTAACATCAACCGCCTTCCCTCGACCACTGCATGCATGTTGGCACGTCAGGAGCCACACGAACGGACGAGCGACACCCACGTCATCCCCCCTTCACTATCATCTACTACAGACAGCTGAACCTTAGGAGGAGAAAAAAAACAACAACAACAACATACTCGTAAGCTTGCCAGGACCCCATGTCTCCCCCAACGCACGTGCAGACATCACCTGGTATATAAGAGGCTGTGGTATAACATGGCTTCTTAACGCTTAAAGGCCAAGCACATCTATCCTGCCAGCCAGCTTGCCTGCCTAGCTAATGATACCATGCCCCCTGTGTTGAGGAGGAGGAGGAAAGGGGAATGCTGCTCTGTACACCTTGATCACACGACTCTCACCGCAGTACCACCGAAACCTTGGCCACACTTCTTGCTCCCGTCAGACAGGAGGCGGGTGTGCTGAATCAATAAAGGTCGTAACTATATTCTCACCACCACAATTACCGTGTGGTGATCAGAGTCAGGTCCATTCTATCTATGTCAAGCGATGAATGCAAAGCACTTGTCCGTGCGCCACGAGCCTCTATTCTCAAGCGTGTGAACTGGATGACGCTGAAAATTTCACACGAATGTTACGTTACGTGCTGAGGATACGAGTGTTGCGTTCTGGTGTTTGTAAATGCACGAATGCAATAAAATGCATCATAAGCTGAACATAAGTACACTTCCTAGTCGTTCATTTGATACACGTGTTACGGTATGTTCTTAAACGTTCACCTTCGCTACTCAAAATAGCATACCTACTCATGAATCACTTGGTACCAGGTGTGTAACACATTGGGGTCATTTACGTCGTCTACGTAACAGCCATTTCCTCGTTATGCCTTCCTGCCCCACCATCCCGGGGTGTCCGCCAGCCAGTCTACCGACTAAATGCACTACGTCTCTCCCCATCTACCAGAATGTCATTTCACTTTTCTTCCTCACAACTTGTATACGTTCGCCTAGCCACACCCCCCAACGTGTGCTGCCTTGTCTTGATCCTACCTTTACCTACCCCCTATGTGCTTGTTGGCCTGCCTGCTTACCCTCCTCTGCTAACTATGTGCTTGTTGGCCTGCCTGCTTAACCTCCTCTGCTGACTATGTGCTTGCTAGCCGGCCTGCTTGACCTTCCTGCCTCCATGTGTATGCTCGCTTGCTTGCTTGCTTGTCTCGCCTGTGTGGTATTACTACGCCTGTCCCCTCTACCCCGCTTCCAAGTGCTTGTTACACGCTTGCCACAGCTTGCCTCGCCTGCCCTCCCCCTCCCCTCCCCCCAATGCACTCCCAATGTGCTTGCTTGCCCCTCTGCTTGCCTCACACCCTCCCCTCTATATAACCTATGAGGCACCGACCTGCCAAGCTGCACTGCCTCTGTAACCGAGCCAGCCACCGAACATCCGTCACCCTACGTGGGGTCCCCAGTGGGTGCCGTGTTGAGGTCTTGTCGGGCCGGACACACACACACACACACACACACTAAGCACCCAGGGGGCGATCATGCCACCACACACACATCCGCCTACCACGACGACACCCGGTCGACACCACCACACCACCACCACACCACCACCACGCTGGGGATGAACGCCGGGGCAACAGACGCGACACATGCCCCCCCGCTGCACGCGGACAGCCACATGAAAACATGTATTGCACTTGCATGTATGTGTATATATCATGAAGCTTAGTTTTCTGTGTGTGTGTGTGTGTGTGTGTGTGTGTGTGTGTGTGTGTGTGTGACTACTACTCATGTGTTACGGGGAGAGAGTTTTACAATGGTGTCGCGCTCCCTCTCTTAAACTTGTGTATATATATATATATATATATATATATATATATATATATATATATATATATATATATATATATATATATATATACATAAGATGTCTTAACATTATGTATACACACATACACACCCCATCTTGAGCCAGGCGCCTATTCACAGACTAGGCCCAGAGGGGAGCATCAAAACAGCTGGGTTGGTTGTGAGCCAAGTGACTTCCCTGGCCCCAGATTCGAACCAGGGCCGAGGAGAGCGGTGGGTCGACAACCAATGGCCTTGTCCCTGGCTGCAATATCAACGTTTATACTTCCCTGTTCTGGGGGATCGTTCAAATCGTATATATTGATGTCTTAAAAGTAAGAGACGATAAGAGACGATATGTGACGATAAGTGACGATAAGGGACGATAAGTGACGATAAGAGACGATAAGTGACGATAAGAGCTTACATACGAGTGTCTTCCGTCCTCAAAAACTCTTGCTTTAAGCGCAGATCCTTCAGTTATGAGGGAAGCGTGGGGTAAGGAGTAACCCCGAGGTGGTGAGGCAGGTATGTTGTGAAGGATCAGGTGTGGCTGTCAAGGAGCAGGTACTGTGTGGAGGGGGGAAACCCAGGGGGGTCTGGAGACGAACCAGGGGTGTAGTGAGAGAGTAGATGTACTGAGAAGCGGCGAGTGTGTCTCGTTGAGGAAGCAGTCGAGTGTGGTGAGGAGGTAGATGTGTTGTGAAGGTGAGGGTATAACGTGGTGATTAGGTGCACAAAAGGACAGGGCCATGAGCGATGTCCCCGTGTCGCACCCCAAAGTCGATCTGAGATCGAGGTGTCTGGACTGGACTGTAGCATATCGGGGTCCCGCCACAGCAAGAAAGAGAAGACCTGATAAACGGTCCAAATAACACACCATTTCTGATCAACAATGAAGAAGGCATTTCTCCTTCCTCATCCTGCCACGTCACACACTTATTTACCGATAATTTACGGGATGCACACAGACTGGACGGGATGTCTCTAGGCTGCTAAGTCGCTGGGGTCCACTCGTGTCGGCCTCTGGAGAGCAGTAGCTTCCCTGCTGACCGAAGATCTAACCAGAGGATAAAGGGTCAGAAGAAGAGGGGTTCCCTGATGCCACACAGTCACAGCCACACAGAGAGGGAGCGTAATCCCTCAAGGTCGTGATGATGAGTTCCAGCCTACGAAATGGTTGTGCAAGCAAGTCCGTGAGGCTGAGCGAGGCAACGCCAAGGACTACATCAACAACGGTTTACCAAATAACGTAGTTACGGGGGGTCATCACAAGCCTCTCGCAGCGCCGTACGGTATATGACCAACACCCGCCTTACGTAACGCTGGTCCTTACGGCGTTAACGGGACGGGTGGGGATCATGTTGATACGGGGGGAGGTGGGCGGGGATGCCGCACCAGACCAGGATGGACCTTGCGTATCTAAGGTGTTCACAATACTCCCTCACCAGCAGGAAGAATGTGTGCAGTCAGTGGCACCCACGCGAAGGTGACGGTTCTACTTCTGTCTCGACCCTCATTCTTATCAGTGG
>NC_092228.1:17193892-17236392 GCF_036320965.1 Panulirus ornatus
AGGGAACAACTGTACTGTGGCGGTTACAGTGGTAACATGAATGATGGTGGTGATTGTAGACCAGTCAGCGGGTGGCGATGATGGTAGACTGGTAGTAGCCGTAGTGATGATGGTAGACTGGTAGGGGCGGTGGCGATGATGGTAGAGTGGTAGTAGCCGTAGTGATGATGGTAGACTGGTAGTGGCCGTAGTGATGATGGTAGACTGGTAGTAAAGGTAGTGATGATGGTACACTGGTAGGAGCGGTAGTGATGATGGTAGACTGGTAGTAGCCGTAGTGATGATGGTAGACTGGTAGTGGCCGTAGTGATGATGGTACACTGGTAGGAGCGGTAGTGATGATGGTAGACTGGTAGGAGCGGTAGTGATGATGGTAGACTGGTAGTAGCCGTAGTGATGATGGTAGACTGGTAGTAAAGGTAGTGATGATGGTAGACTGGTAGTGGCCGTAGTGATGATGGTAGACTGGTAGTGGCAGTAGTGAAGATGGTAGACTGGTAGTGGCCGTAGTGATGATGGTAGACTGGTAGTAAAGGTAGTGATGATAAGGGCAGATTGGTGGTGGTGATGGACTGGTTCAATAATGGTGGTGACGATGATAAAACTGGTCGTGCCAGTAAACTGGTTGCTATTGGTTATTGGTGGTGATGACAGAAGACTACTGGTGCTGGTAGTGACAGCAGTGGTAGTGACTGTAGCTGTAGACTGGTTGGTGATGGTAGTAGAATGGTAGTAGGACGCTAGTAGTAATGGTAGCAGAACTGTGATGATGGTAGTGGTGGTGGCAGACACACAAACCACCACCACTTCGTGACCCACGTTCTGGTAAACCTCGTTTCTCTCCCACCTCCCAGAAGCGTCACAACATGGTCAACAACAACTCGGTCCCCTCTCTCTCTCTCTCTCTCTCTCTCTCTCTCTCTCTCTCTCTCTCTCTCTCTCTCTCTCTCTCGTCTCCAGAGAAACCAAACGGAGGAGGTCCACCCCCCAATGTCCACTTGCCAATCAAGGGACTATGTCATTATGTCTGTATGTCCATCAACCTGAGAGTTCAAGGCTTCGCCTCCCCCCCCCTTCCCCTTCTCCCCTTCCCCGCCACACACACACACACACACACACACACACACCTGGTGGTCAATATGCCCATCAATTATTTACCGGCGAAACCTTTCAGTCGGTCCGACCCCAAAAATACTAACTGACTATCTATCTGGTCGGGACCACACTCACGGTGAGGAGGGACGAGGATTCCGACAGTGGCACAAGTGTTGAGGTGGGGGACCCACCTCCCTGATTTAGAGCACCCAGGTGTTTTCTTAAATGTCAGAACAGAGTTTTCGTTTTTCTTTACCTTAATTCTTCCCCTCCCCCCTTTGAGCTGGAAGGTGCGACCCTTGAGCACGACTGCACGACTAGGCGAAAACGACGTTAAGGCCCCCTGAGCGCGACGGTACACGACCACTCTGCGGCGGCAGCTGTACGACTCCTGGGCATTACCTGAACACGACGTTTCGTTCTTGAGCACGTCAGCTCGACGAACCCCCACCTGGAGCCCAACGGCATGATAAGACACTTCAGCACGACTTCACGACCCTTGGTTAAGATGGCGTAGCTCTCGACTTCACCCTTACGGGTCAGGTCAAAAGACGACTTCATCAAACCCAAAGGGTCGTAGCCGCCGCTCTGAAGGGTCCTCCAGTCGTCCTCAAGGGTCGTACCGTCGTGCTTATGGATCGTACCGTCGTACTCAAGGGTCTTACCGTCGTGTTCAGTGATCGTACCGTCGTACTCAAGGGTCTTAGCGTCGTGTTCAAGGATCGTACCGTCGTGTTCAAGGATCGTACCGTCGTACCCACGGGTCTTACCGTCGTGTTCAAATATCGTACCGTCGTATTCAAGGATCGTACCGTCGTACCCACGGGTCTTACCGTCGTGTTCAAGGATCGTACCGTCGTACCCACGGGTCTTACCGTCGTGTTCAAAGATCGTACCGTCGTGTTCAATGATCGTACCGTCGTGTTCAAGGATCGTACCGTCGTACTCACGGGTCTTACCGTTGTGTTCAAGGATCGTACCGTCGTGTTCAAGGAACAGCAGAACTGGACGTGTTACTAAGATATCACTCTCCTTAGGAAAAGGGAAAAAAAAATATCCATATATGCACGCCCTAGTATCACAAATATCCAACCACAACACCACACTACCACATCACTACCACACCACACCTTCCCCAACCCGACCCCAACCACCACCACCACAGCCCTTCCTTAACCCCTCCCCCCTACCCCCCCCCCCCCCCCGACATCAGGAATGCTAGTGAAAGACAAAGAGAGACGACACTCATACGGCTCAAAAATTCCATCAAATACAGTTAAAACTCAAAAAAAAAAAAGAGAGAGAAAAAAAAATTTCTCGCGTCACCTCGACAACTTTTGCAAATTGTTGGTAATCGCGTGTACGGCATCAAGCTGGGAGGCCACCCACCCACCCGCCTAACCACCCACACCCACCCACCCGCCCACCCACACCCACCCACCCACCCAAACCCACCCAGCCACCCCTGGCAAAGTTCAAATGCCGTGAGGTATCGAGTTACCAAGTTACAATGCCCTTCTCTTTAAGTCAGAAATGACAAAATAAATTTACGTGAATTTGAGATAAAAAAAAAAAAATTTTCCCCCCACCCTGGGCGCGCTAACTTTGCTCGCTCCTCCAAGGACGGAGATGCACCCCCCCTCCCCCCCACCTGCTCTTAAAAGAGAGAGAGAGAGAGAGAGAGAGAGAGAGAGAGAGAGAGAGAGAGAGAGAGAGAGAGAGAGTACTCACTCACCCACCATCGAGTACCTATGGGGATACCTCATAGATGCTGGGGCTAGCGCGTATACCTCTCTCTCTCTCTCTCTCTCTCTCTCTCTCTCTCTCTCTCTCTCTCTCTCTCTCTCTCTCTCTCACACACACGTGCCGCACACGTCTTCACCGATCGATACTATTTACCCACGTTGCTTTACCAACCCTCCAGAGACTCGCTGAGCCACACTCACACACCCGGCCTGCGTTCGTCGGTCAACTTCCGCTCTGGGTCATCAGGGCATGAGAGAAGTGTGAGGCGTAACACTGAGAACGTTCCTATGTCAATACACTCAAGTTAAAATGAGATTGGTTAAGGCCTATAATGTGTGAGTGTGGGTCTGTGTTCATAAGTGTGTAAAAGTGCGTGCGAGTGTGAGTGCGTGCAGCAGGCGAGTGTGAGTGCGTGCGTGCGAGTGCGAAAGCTGGCAAGCAGGCGAGTGTGAGCGCGTGTGACGTGTGTGTGTGTGTGTGTGTGTGTGTGTTTAGCGACCTACATATACGTAGAACTACACTACTTTACCAGTACGAGGAAGGAATGATACAATCTCTTAAGTTTATTTAACAACTTCCTAAACTTTCATCATTCTGTCGGTTAACTACAACTACAAAACGTCTTAAGTGGCTTCATTCCGTTCACCTAACAACTCTTTGTCATCACAACAAGTGCGTCCTTTCATAAAACGTTGTCCAACGAGTTTCTTGCTTGATTTCTTGTTATGACCTCTTGTTGCTCTCTCTCTCTCTCTCTCTCTCTCTCTCTCTCTCTCTCTCTCTCTCTCTCTCTCTCTCTCTCTCTCTCTCTCTCTCGAACTGTTCGCTGCTGACATGGATAACATTGGTTTTACAAGCAGTGAGGGTTGTGATCAAGTCTCCCCTCATTCTTCTCTCTTCCATGACATCAAGAGCTCTTCCTACGACTCAGCTTTCCTATTTCAAGCACCTTCTCCGTTACCTTCCTCTCGAACCTTCCCATGGTAATTCTCCGAGTTCTTTCAGCGAAACTAGTAAAACTCCAGAAACTAATTCTAATTTGGGTTTACTATTTGTTGTCAACACGTTGTTGAACATCTCGCTTAAACTCCAACGATTGAACACCTTACCCACACTTCTATGTCAATGACTTACCAGAACAGCTGGTGTCCTGAACAAGCCTTGTGACGTGATGCTCTGCCGATAGTTTGGGTCATGACGTTCGACACCCATGTCCCCCCCCCCCCAAGCACACACACACACACACACACACACACACACATGTACCTTGCTACTTGTCAGATCACACGGATCAACTGAGGTCTTCTTTCACAGTGTCTCATCTTCATCACTTAAATTTACTCGGGCTGAACTTCGTCAGGTTATCACGCCTTGGAGCTTGGCTGCCAAGTGCGTTTGTCATTCGAAGCGTTCCTTTACTTCCCCTCATGACCACCGCATCATCCACGGGGCATACTCAGCCATGGCGTCAGCTCCTCTGGCAAGCCAATTTACGAGAGATCAAAAACAGCGATGGTCGCCAGGCACCGAGCCATGCGGCACCCCATTACTGACCCCGGTGGCTCGTCTCGAGGATGCGCCACTGACATGGATCATTTGTTCACTTCCACTGAGGCAATTATCTCTCCATGGAAGGCGTCTCTCCCTGAGGGATACATCTTTGCGAACCTCTCATGCATGGTAGTGTCACACGGCCTTTGGCAAGTCCTTCTGTGTGTTACTATCTAGCTGAACAGCACCAGGGAGAGGGTGAGGGGAGTTATGCACTCTTGGAATCCCAGCTCTTGAACGTCTTCCATCGTCAATCATGTTCTCAATCTTCTAAATGCTATACACATTCACCATTTCGCCATCTAGCCTATGCCATGTCATCCATCAACTTGATACGAAGGTGCAACGTCTTCACATCTTCCCAAACAAGATCTGATCTCTTAGCCACTCGTCGTCCTCAGGATGCCCTACCACCGCGTCTCCAGAACGGGTGATTATTGTCGACGTCATCCATCTAATTTAAAAACTTGAAATACTGTGATCAAGTCACCACTTAATCCTCTTTTCTATTGTCTGTGTGTAATTTTCTATTTGTACGGTACGGGGAGGAAGTTCTACTCTCGTGGGGCCCCCATCTCTTGAACTTTCCCTTACTATTATACAACTTTTGAATTTCGGTATTATGTCAGCAGCCACAATTTCATCACTCAGTTTCTCCTACTCCTTAACCATCATACTACCAAAGTGCCTCGTTATATCCTTTATAACAAGTCTCTTGCTTAAGTTCATGTTGCTGCCTCTGGTCGTTCCATCTTCTGGGTTCTGTTCACTACTGAAGTCATGAAACTACTTTAAAAAACTTTCGATGTTGCGATCAAGTCATCCCTTACTCTTCTCTCTTCCGTGGTAGACAAAAAAGCTACGGCCTCTAATCCCACTCAATATAACTCAACTCTCTTAATTCTAGTACTATCATCTTTGCCCTCCTCTGCATCTCCTCTAATATTTCTTTCTGCCTCGTTGAGCGCGAGAACCATTCTCGATAACCACATTCTAGTTTTGACTCAATCTGTTAAACCTTTCATTATCTGTGTACTCGAATGCGATTCTAACATTTGCCAGCAGACAGCGTGTCTCCATTGGTGGGACTCAGACGACAAGGTTAGGACCAACGCCAGCTCCCAAGTCCCTCTCAAACACACGTATTAAATGGTGGATAATATGCCCACCGAGGCCATCCTTCCCTGTGTCCCATCCTCGTTACTTTGCTTTCACTCGGGTTGATTTTCATCAACCACGTATCTGGTCGACTCTGACGTTTATCTGGCGGCAGTACCAAACCAACCACGTATCTGGTCCACTCTGACGTTTATCTAGCGGCAGCAGTACCAAGGGAAGCAGAAGCAGTACCACACTGGCAGCAGTAGCAGCAGCATAAAATCAGCAGCAACAGCAGTAACAGGGATAGCAACAGCAGTACCAGGGACAGCAACAGCAGTGCCAGGGGTAACAACAGCAGTACCAGGGACAGCAACAGCAGTACCAGGGACAGCAACAGTAGTACCAGAGGTAGCAACAGCAGTACCAGGGACAGCAACAGCAGTACCAGGGGTAGCAACAGCAGTACCAGGGACAGCAACAGCAGTACCAGGGACAGCAACAGCAGTACCAGGGACAGCAACAGCAGTACCAGGGACAGCAACAGCAGTACCAGGGACAGCAACAGCAGTAACAGGGATAGCAACAGCAGTACCAGGGACAGCAACAGCAGTACCAGGGACAGCAACAGCAGTACCAGGGACAGCAACAGCAGTACCAGGGACAGCAACAGCAGTACCAGGGACAGCAACAGCAGTACCAGGGACAGCAACAGCAGTACCAGGGACAGCAACAGCAGTACCAGGGACAGCAACAGCAGTACCAGGGACAGCAACAGTAGTACCAGGGACAGCAACAGCAGTACCAGGGACAGCAACAGTAGTACCAGGGACAGCAACAGCAGTACCAGGGACAGCAACAGCAGTACCAGGGACAGCAACAGCAGTACCAGGGACAGCAACAGCAGTACCAGGGACAGCAACAGCAGTACCAGGGACAGCAACAGCAGTACCAGGGACAGCAACAGCAGTACCAGGGACAGCAACAGTAGTACCAGGGACAGCAACAGCAGTACCAGGGACAGCAACAGTAGTACCAGGGACAGCAACAGCAGTACCAGGGACAGCAACAGCAGTACCAGGGACAGCAACAGCAGTACCAGGGACAGCAACAGCAGTACCAGGGACAGCAACAGCAGTACCAGGGACAGCAACAGCAGTACCAGGGACAGCAACAGCAGTAACAGGGATAGCAACAGCAGTACCAGGGACAGCAACAGCAGTACCAGGGACAGCAACAGTAGTACCAGGGACAGCAACAGCATTACCAGGGGTAGCAACAGTAGTACCAGGGACAGCAACAGCAGTACCAGGGACAGCAACAGCAGTGCCAGGGACAGCAACAGCATTACCAGGGGTAGCAACAGTAGTACCAGGGACAGCAACAGCAGTGCCAGGGACAGCAACAGCAGTACCAGGGACAGCAACAGCAGTACCAGGGACAGCAACAGCAGTACCAGGGACAGCAGCAACAGCAGGGACCGTACTAAAAGCAGAAGCAACAGCAGTAGCAGTACTAGGAGGAGGAGGAGCAGCAGAAGTCCTGACATCCCCCTGCGGCACAGCCCTTCATCAGACCAACAATTACAACGTATAAATGTAAGCAAGCAGCGTGTGCAGAGGGTTCCTCTCCCCCAGCCTACGAGGACCCACCTGAACCATCTGGCCTGTGGCCGAGCACAATTTCCCCCACCTGCCCAGGTCCTCCTCCCCTGCACTTCCTCACCTGCCCAGGTCTTCTGCACTGCCTCACCTGCCCAGGTCCTCCTCCCCTGCACTGCCTCACCTGCCCAGGTCTTCTCCTGCACTACCTCACCTGCCTAGGTCCTCACCTGCACTGCCTCACCTGCCCAGGTCTTCTCCTGCACTACCTCACCTGCCTAGGTCCTCACCTGCACTTCCCAATCTACCCAGGTTCCTCTCTTGCGCTTCCCTATCTACCCAGGTCCTCTCCTACACTCCCCTACCTCCCCAGGCCCTCCCCTGCATATCCCTACCTGTCCATGTCCTCCCTTGCACTTCCCTGCCTCCCCCTAGCCTCCCATGCACAACTCCTAACACCCCTCCAACCTGTCTGACCAAGCAAACTGCCGCCCCAACACTTGTTTAGACTAGTGGAACCTTCACCCACAGTTGCCCCCTGCAACCTATACCCACTCGGAGCACCCGCGTACAACACACCAAGTGCAATGACTTCACAGACTCTAAACGTAATAACAGACCCCGACACATCACTCCAGAAGCCAGATGTAAGTACACATCTACGTCTGGCTACGTATTTGATAACGTTAACACCCCCGTCGTCGAGTTACACCTTACCCAGCGGCCACGATGAGGTAGCACTTCACACGACGTACCGCCTGTAAACTGCTGAGGGCGATACCACGATACCAAAAGCCTGCTGGAGGCTCTCACGGCCACCTGTACCGTACCAACGCATCATGGGTGGTACCAGACGGGGACACCACAGATGGCAAAGGGGCGGGAGGGAAGGAAGAGAGAGAGAGAGAGAGAGAGAGAGAGAGAGAGAGAGAGAGAGAGAGAGAGAGAGAGAGAGAGAGAGAGAGAGAGACGAGACACAGAGACGTGGCAACACCAACGATGAAGACATAGTTCAAGGAGGAGGCTTCCAGGACGCAAAGGTCTGCATGCATGTGCTTCGTCGCCTCAGAACCACGTAGTGGAGCAGGGCTGTCGCAGCTGGCCCGCTTGCTAGCAGGCAGAAGGCAAGAAGAAGAAGAAGAACACGACGACGAAGAAGAAGAAAAAGAAGAACACGACGACGAAGAAAAAGGAGGAGTAGGAGGAGGCGATGAAGAGGAACGCGGACGCTGAAAACTGAAAAAAAAAAAAAAGAAGAGGAGAAGACCAGTAATTACAAGAGAGCAAATGGCATGGGTACGACACATACAAATGCTCCTCAGCTGCCACGCCTGACATGCAAATCTGCAGATTCTTTGGGGTATTACAGGAGGCCACCCCGCCCTGCCCCTGACCTTCACCACAACCACAACCCCAGCCACCACAACCACCAAACAACCACCTTTCTCGAAAGGAGACTCAGTACTCTCCTCTCACTCTGACATCAAATACTGTCAATAGTATAAAAAAGAAAATGAATCCCAGTGCACCATCCTGAGTGTGTGATGGCGTCTGGGGGTCACCTCACAGCATAGGCTCCTCCACAGCTGAGGTTCCTCCAGTCTAAAGACTTGAATCGAGAGATGAGCTGGGTTCCTCTCGCGGCGGCGCCGTGTATGCTGGCCTGCGTCTGAAAGCGGTCTTTTTAGAAGAGGCAGCACGCACCGCACTGGGGGGGGGGGGGGGGGGGGATGGAAGTCCTAATCCAAGCAAGGTGCATCTGTGAAGACGTACATCACCATCACCGTCAGAGCATTATGTTTTTCTTTTTCTCTTTAATTCCCCACTTCACCATGTTTTATACACTGAGCCCGTGCTAGCGTCCAGGGCACACACACACACACACACACACACACACACCTCCATCCGCCAGACCAAACAAGCAAAGGAGTGCGACCTGGCGCGCGTCCCTCACAACGATTGACGATGCTCACTGTAATTTGCGACAATTATCTTTAATTGTACATGTCTTCCTTGTTCTTATTTGTAGCAGTTGTAGCTCTCCTCTCAAACTCCTAATTAGGCCCATATGACAGACAGACAGACAGACAGCGGCAGGACAGAGCGCTTACTTACTTATGACGTAGCAGCCCTACGAAGATATATGTATGTACGGGTGTGCTTTGCCGTACAGATGTAATGGGTAGTACAGCCTCTACAATGTTCCCTGTACCAGTGCGTTATGTGACTCGGCCCTATACACACACACACCTTGTAGCTACTGTGACTAACACTGTTCTGTTTTATGGCGAGTTTTACACGTCTGTCTTAACCGTTGGCCCTGAGCTGTTCTGTTCATGAACGGTAGATCATGTACTGTTGTTAACGTAGAACCTGTAGTGTTCTTTTTTTTCTTTATCAGCCGTTAATTCTATTCTGTTCTCTTTATTGACCACTGATTACGTTTTTGTTCTACTTATTGAACGGTAGATCCTGTGCTATTCTGTTTAACGGTAGATCCAGTACTATTCTGTTCCACGGTAGATCCTGTAATATTCTGTTTAACGGTAGATCCTGTACTATCCTGTTTAACAGTAGATCCTGTACCATTCTGTTTAACGGTAGATCCTGTACTATCCTGTTTAACAGTAGATCCTGTACCATTCTGTTTGACGGTAGATCCTGTACTATCCTGTTTAACAGTAGATCCTGTACTCTTCCGTTTAACGGTAGATCCTGTACTATTCTGTTCCACGGTAGATCCTGTTCTATTCTGTTTCACGGTAAATCCTTCACCGATCTAAACACATCCCGTCATATTACCGCTTACCTCAGATAACCTGGAGTTTACCCCGCAGATGTGCCACTGTACCCACCTGAACCACAATATTCTCTCGCTTTTTTTTTTTATGTCTGACTGAGGCAAATATAGTTCATACGGCCTTCGCACACACACACTCGCGCAGGAGATGAGATGGACAGTGAGTTGTGGAATGAAACTAACAACAACTTGAACATGTGTGACAGAGGAATGTAACAGGGAATTGCTTTAGTGGGGGGTCGGTCTGTACATATCAAAAGTGTTCACTGAAGCCTTTCTCTTATGTAGAATCCTGTTCACTCGTTCTCTACGCCCATTCGTCGAACTGGCTGTTCTGATCGTGAAGAACAAGGTGTCACGAGTCGACGAAAGGCGGACGTGTTGTTATTTGCTGATACTGATGCATCGCTGAACTCCCGTCACTGTTCTCACGCACAAATAACCCAATGAGTCACTGTTCTAATCACTGTTCTGGGTCACGTACAAACAACCTAGTGAGTCACTGTTCTCGCGTACAAACAACCCAATTATAGGTCGGAGGAAATGACAGAACAGCTGAGGAGCGGTGTGTGGTGTCTCTTGGAAAGCCTTGCTTAGAACAGGCCAGAACGACATATAACCTCGAAGATATTCCACTACAGGACACGTGATGACTCTGGGGTAGAGGACGTTACTAGTGATGACTCTGGGATAGAAGACGTTACTAGTGATGACTCTGGGATAGAAGACGTTACTAGTGATGACTCTGGGATAGAAGACGTTACTAGTGATGACTCTGGGATAGAAGACGTTACTAGTGATGACTCTGGGGTAGAAAACGTTACTAAGGAACGTCTCTCAGAGCATCTGAACTTACGAACTAACTACTACACGTAAGGAAACTACTGCACTATATAAGGTTAGCACGAGGCATACCAGAACCAACCCCCCAGAGAGATAAAAGAGACTCTCTTTTCTCATCCTCTCCAATACACCCAGCCCCCAGAGATATAAAGGAGACTCTCTTCACTCATCCTCTTCAATACGCCCAACCCCCAGAGATAAGAGCGACTCTCTTTCCTCCCCCTCTCCAATTCGCCCAACCCCCAGAGATAATAGAAACTCTCTTTTCTCATCCTCTCCAATACGCCCAACCCCTAGAGATAACAGAAACTCTCTTTTCTCATCCTCTCCAATACGCCCAACCCCCAGAGATAATAGAAACTCTCTTTTCTCATCCTCTCCAATACGCCCAACCCCCAGAGAGATAAAAGAGACTCTCTTTTCTCATCCTCTCCAATACGCCCAACCCCCAGAGATATCAGAAACTCTCTTTTCTCATCCTCTCCAATACGCCCAACCCCCAGAGATAATAGAAACTCTCTTTTCTCATCCTCTCCAATACGCCCAACCCCCAGAGATAACAGAAACTCTCTTTTCTCATCCTCTCCAATACGCCCAACCCCCAGAGATAATAGAAACTCTCTTGTCTCATCCTCTCCAATACGCCCAACCCCCAGAGAGATAAGAGAGACTCTCTTTTCTCATCCTCTCCAATACGCCCAACCCCCAGAGATAACAGAAACTCTCTTCACTCATCCTCTCCAATAGGCCCACACCATTTCCATCACCGTGACTGCCCCAAGTTTCGAGGGCATGATGGTTAGCATTACCATCTCCGACGCTCTGGGGTAAAGCAAGGCTTCATAACGAATGCAGCGAAGGACGGATGACAAAGCACACCACCACACCAGGCAACATAACGGGGCGCACAGAAACATTACTTTCAACGACAAAGAAATGCAGTGTAGGAAGAAATACATATTGAATCTTTCCTAAGTGGTTAGATTAAAATAAAATCATATATATATATATATATATATATATATATATATATATATATATATAGATATAGAGAGAGAGAGAGAGAGAGAGAGAGAGAGAGAGAGAGAGAGAGGCATTTGATGACCATAATGGGACTTCAATATGACCAACGAAGCATTCCCAGCAAGCAAAATTACCACAAGTGTTCCGAGAATTAGAACGACAGGTCAAGAGAACCCAGGAATCTTTCTTGAAATCTAAATGGCCACACATCTCTCTCAGTACCACACAGGAGACTCATCAAAGAAACAGAAGAGACTGAATGTAATATATATATATATATATATATATATATATATATATATATATATATATATATATATATATATATATATATATATATATATAAACGCCCACATACGCACATATACATATATATACATATCAACATATACATACATGTACATACACAGACATATACATACATACACAAGTACATATTCATACTTGCTTGCCTTTATCCATTCCTCTCGCTACCCCGCCCCACAGGCAAACAGCATTGCTATACCCTGCTTACAGAATTCAAAAAGAATCAAAGACCCAACTGTGACATAAGAAAAAAAAATCTTAAAACACCTTTATTCATACACGTAACTTAGGTCAAAAAAGCACTAGGTAAGGCTATCTCGTTAATTACAAGTAAGGCCACACACACACACACACACACACACACACACATACACACACACACACACAACACACACACACACACACACACACACACACACAGACAATAATAAAGGTCTACATGAAATCCTACAGAGCAGTATGAATCACGGTACAGCAAACATATAATGGCCATACCGACAAACGATATATGATTACCTCTTTTTTTTCATTTTTTCCAAAGGATATTCCATCTACGAGCCAGTCACATACGCATTTGTATTCTTACTAAAAAAAAAAAAAGCACAGATGTGCAGCCTTCAAACTTGACTACACGTGGTTGTAATGACCTTCAGTTGTGCAATTCTAATGAACGACAGCTGTCCACTTGTAATTAACCACAGGTGTACACAGCTCTAGCTCAAGGGCTGGTGTACCCAGTTCCGTTTCACTGGGAGACTTGTGGAAGTGTACCTTGCGACCACCATCTCCAGGAAAGCTCCTCACCCCCTCTTTCAACCTTTGGCTACAACCTAATCCAGTCCTAGCCACAACCTCTTTCGGCTCCGGCCGCAAACTCACCCAGCCCTGGCTGGCAACGTGCTACTACTACTACTACTACTACTACTACTACTACTACTACTACTACTACTACTACTACTACTACTACTACTACTACTACTACTACTACTACTACTACTACTACTACTACTACTACTACTACTACTACTACTACTACTACTACTACTACTACTACTACTACTACTACTACTACTACTACTACTACTACTACTACTACTACTACTACTACTACTACTACTACTACTACTACTACTACTACTACTACTACTACTACTACTACTACTACTACTACTACTACTACTACTACTACTACTACTACTACTACTACTACTACTACTACTACTACTACTACTACTACTACTACTACTACTACTACTACTACTACTACTACTACTACTACTACTACTACTACTACTACTACTACTACTACTACTACTACTACTACTACTACTACTACTACTACTACTACTACTACTACTACTACTACTACTACTACTACTACTACTACTACTACTACTACTACTACTACTACTACTACTACTACTACTACTACTACTACTACTACTACTACTACTACTACTACTACTACTACTACTACTACTACTACTACTACTACTACTACTACTACTACTACTACTACTACTACTACTACTACTACTACTACTACTACTACTACTACTACTACTACTACTACTACTACTACTACTACTACTACTACTACTACTACTACTACTACTACTACTACTACTACTACTACTACTACTACTACTACTACTACTACTACTACTACTACTACTACTACTACTACTACTACTACTACTACTACTACTACTACTACTACTACTACTACTACTACTACTACTACTACTACTACTACTACTACTACTACTACTACTACTACTACTACTACTACTACTACTACTACTACTACTACTACTACTACTACTACTACTACTACTACTACTACTACTACTACTACTACTACTACTACTACTACTACTACTACTACTACTACTACTACTACTACTACTACTACTACTACTACTACTACTACTACTACTACTACTACTACTACTACTACTACTACTACTACTACTACTACTACTACTACTACTACTACTACTACTACTACTACTACTACTACTACTACTACTACTACTACTACTACTACTACTACTACTACTACTACTACTACTACTACTACTACTACTACTACTACTACTACTACTACTACTACTACTACTACTACTACTACTACTACTACTACTACTACTACTACTACTACTACTACTACTACTACTACTACTACTACTACTACTACTACTACTACTACTACTACTACTACTACTACTACTACTACTACTACTACTACTACTACTACTACTACTACTACTACTACTACTACTACTACTACTACTACTACTACTACTACTACTACTACTACTACTACTACTACTACTACTACTACTACTACTACTACTACTACTACTACTACTACTACTACTACTACTACTACTACTACTACTACTACTACTACTACTACTACTACTACTACTACTACTACTACTACTACTACTACTACTACTACTACTACTACTACTACTACTACTACTACTACTACTACTACTACTACTACTACTACTACTACTACTACTACTACTACTACTACTACTACTACTACTACTACTACTACTACTACTACTACTACTACTACTACTACTACTACTACTACTACTACTACTACTACTACTACTACTACTACTACTACTACTACTACTACTACTACTACTACTACTACTACTACTACTACTACTACTACTACTACTACTACTACTACTACTACTACTACTACTACTACTACTACTACTACTACTACTACTACTACTACTACTACTACTACTACTACTACTACTACTACTACTACTACTACTACTACTACTACTACTACTACTACTACTACTACTACTACTACTACTACTACTACTACTACTACTACTACTACTACTACTACTACTACTACTACTACTACTACTACTACTACTACTACTACTACTACTACTACTACTACTACTACTACTACTACTACTACTACTACTACTACTACTACTACTACTACTACTACTACTACTACTACTACTACTACTACTACTACTACTACTACTACTACTACTACTACTACTACTACTACTACTACTACTACTACTACTACTACTACTACTACTACTACTACTACTACTACTACTACTACTACTACTACTACTACTACTACTACTACTACTACTACTACTACTACTACTACTACTACTACTACTACTACTACTACTACTACTACTACTACTACTACTACTACTACTACTACTACTACTACTACTACTACTACTACTACTACTACTACTACTACTACTACTACTACTACTACTACTACTACTACTACTACTACTACTACTACTACTACTACTACTACTACTACTACTACTACTACTACTACTACTACTACTACTACTACTACTACTACTACTACTACTACTACTACTACTACTACTACTACTACTACTACTACTACTACTACTACTACTACTACTACTACTACTACTACTACTACTACTACTACTACTACTACTACTACTACTACTACTACTACTACTACTACTACTACTACTACTACTACTACTACTACTACTACTACTACTACTACTACTACTACTACTACTACTACTACTACTACTACTACTACTACTACTACTACTACTACTACTACTACTACTACTACTACTACTACTACTACTACTACTACTACTACTACTACTACTACTACTACTACTACTACTACTACTACTACTACTACTACTACTACTACTACTACTACTACTACTACTACTACTACTACTACTACTACTACTACTACTACTACTACTACTACTACTACTACTACTACTACTACTACTACTACTACTACTACTACTACTACTACTACTACTACTACTACTACTACTACTACTACTACTACTACTACTACTACTACTACTACTACTACTACTACTACTACTATTACTACTACTATTACTACTACCACTGCTACTACTACTACTCCTACTACTACTACTACTACTACTACCACTACAACTACTGCAGGTTACTATCAAAATATCAGTGATGTCAACACTTATTCAGTTCCATGGAGTGATCACAGCATCCACTTCAGCGATCATGGCTGACAGCAAAGCTCTGGGAACGACAACAGCGTGCGATGAGGGACTTGAAGCAAGACGTCGTAAGGTGACCAGGTTGCTCTCCACCCGAAAGAGAAGACTCCGGTAATGTTCGCCAACAGTGGCCCCGATCGGCTCCTGTAGCACCATGCCGAAGGCATAAGTGATGGCTGTGAGAGGTAATTCCGAGAATTTCAGCATCTCGCGCTGCATAAAAAAAATTCCTGGAACTGCCACAGTCATCTCCCTGGACCAACAGCGTTTGCGTCGCACAGACAGACATCCACGTCAGCTATGCTGAGGGAGGAGGGGGGGGGGGACAGACATTCCCTCGTGTCGAACGTCCACGAGAACAAAAACATGTGCCAAAAGGTCACAACATAGTTGGCTGTCCCAGATGCTGGGCCGCATTCTCACAAGATAAACGGACCCGATAAAGCAACAACGACACTTCTCCTGTGTCGGACACTCACTGACCTATGTCGTGCAAAGCTTCGAAATTACGGCGCACTCCTCCTGAACATCCTTTAAACGGTGATGCAAGAGAGGAGGACATAGTAAGAGTGCACCCAACAGCCCTGGAGACCCGACCAAAATCAGTGAGCGAGACAGAAGGACTGCATGGAAGAGTTCACAAGAGTGACAGGAGGCAGTGAAGGGACTTGTCAAAAACCCTAGAGGCTCTGGGGAGAGTGAGGTACAACGTCGAGTCTCAGGTCCCATAAACACACACACAGATTCCTACGGCTTATTTCCTGTAATACAATACTCAACATGAGGCCTTTTCAGTACGTCCCATCCTCATGAATCTTCTGCATGTACTCAGGATAAATTTCCTCACCCATGAGTCAGACCAATCTTGGAGTTTGTCTAGGTTCCCTTCTGAGCTGACACAATCCTCTTCATTCATTATTGCTCCCATGACCTCGATATCACCCGAGAACATATTCATGTGTGAATCTGGCCCCACTGGCTTGCCATTTACATAAATCAAGAACAGCAATGGCCCAAGGATTGAACCCTAGGGCACGCCACTGGTGACCCCAACTTATTTCGAGAAGGCTCCTCTAACAGGGTAAATTTCTGTCCACTGAAGGAAATTCCCCTCTTATGCCAGCCTGAAGATACGGCTTCTTACCAGCCTCCTATACATGGTACCGTGGCAAATGCTCTCTGAGAGTCCAAATTCACACGATCCACTCATTCTTCTCTCTCAAAAAAGGAGCTCACTCTCTAGTAGAAACGACAAAGAAGTTCTTTACGGATATGCAGTGCCAACGAACAAGATTGTGCAGGTGGTAAAAAATAAAGTCAGTCTATGAATTTGGCGTTTGAAGAGAGAGAGAGAGAGAGAGAGAGAGAGAGAGAGAGAGAGAGAGAGAGAGAGAGAGAGAGAGAGAGAGAGAGAGTCCGACCATTTAACTATCTCTGAAATATTCTTAAGCCGTTTACACTTCCGGCGATGCTATACGGGGGGTAGGGGTGTATGGTGTGTGTGTGTGTGTGTGTGTGTGTGTGTGTGTGTGTGTGTGTGTGTGTGTGTTTCCACCAACGGCCGGATGCGATGCCTGACCCTCTCATAGTCTTACGGCGCTGCCGACAGCAAGAGTATCGAGACATTACACACACACACACACACACACATACACACACACACACACACACACACACACACACACACACACACACACTGGATGACGATAAATATTGAATGGTTGGGCAGTTAACCGAGCCAGAGCCATGACTGGGAGATGAGACACATGACTGCCACAACCTTCATTCCCCAGCACCAGCGATAGAACCCGACCAATGAAGGCGCCCCCCCCCCCTCCCACACACACACACACACACACACACACACACACACACACACACACACACTCAAATATTCAAATCTGAAATCGAAAATGTCAAATAATATTACCCGTCCTGATGTATCAAAAGAATAATATGTATTAAAATTATATATGAATTGATAATGGACGTGTGGGCGGGAGGGAGGGAGGGAGTGGCAGAACTCGAGGGTCCGCGAGACGCCCAGAAGAGCAAAGACGAAAATACGATTCTTTTTTGATGGAGGACAATGGTGATAACATCACTGGCTTCTTGTGGACATGACGTGACACAGCGATAAGCTGCTCACGCACGACCTGAGATAAAAAAAAGATAAAAAGATATGTACTTGTTGAGAATCATGTGCATAATATGATGTATTAATATAAGTAATGATCCATCCCTCAACAATTCCTATAACAAATATTTATGTGGGTAGTTCTCACATCCATCTTTAAATCAACAAGCTGCGTCACGCACACCCACTGCCAGGGCCACTCCCAGATATCTAAAACACTTCCCTTCCTCCACTCTTTTTTCCATCTAAACTTACCTTCCAGATAATTTGCCCCTCAACCCTGCTAAACCTAATAACCTTGCTCTTATTTACATTTACTCTCACCTTTCTCCTTTCACACACTTTTCCAAACTCAAGTCACCAACTTCTACAGTTTCTCACACGAATCAGCCTATAACTTCTCTGTCATTACGTATTTGTGAATGCGAGGCGGGGGCTCTACAATTATGGGGTCTCTCCTCTTATCCCTATGGTTCTGTCATGTACGTATTTCAATTTCCTTCCGGTGGCCGCATCTACTTCCCCCTGGCTTGCGTTGTCGCCAGCGTCCATAACCCTATCGCTGAAGATACCACGTCTCTCTCTCTCTCTCTCTCTCTCTCTCTCTCTCTCTCTCTCTCTCTCTCTCTCTCTCTCTCTCTCTCTCTCTCTCACCAACACATCCCTCTGAACACAACCCGGCCGTACACACACACACACACACACACACACACACACACACACACACACCTGATCTTACTCAACTTTCAGTTACGTCCTCTCGTTCTGGGCGGCCAGACTTCCAGCGAAATGCTTTACGTCAACCTCGCCACGGCTTCTGACAAATTCATATGTAGTTATTATGGCTGGCCTTATTCTTCCTTCTTCCAGTGTTGGGGCAGAGTGAGCGCTTCTCTTTCTCTCTCCGTCACTCATTCCACTCAGATCTGGTACCATATTTACGGCATTACAGTCAACGCTTTCCAGCAGTGCTCAGATGATCCTCAACTGAGGAGGCCAGACAGTTGTAGCTGGCAGTAATGGTAGTACCTCCCTTGGTCTTTTAAGTGTGACCACACTTTGCAACTTCAGTAGCTATTCAACACCTCACATATGTCATCATCCTTAAAAAAAAAGGAACTTTCTCATCGTTTAATAATTTAAGGCTTTTGGTTGTTCATTCGTCCCTCTGGAATTTCTGTGCTACTTTAGGGTGTTCTTCTGTCTTCCACTTTTTTGGTCATACCTCACTTATTCCTCCCTCTCCGTCGTGAGGTAGTTACCAGTGATGCCCTCGGACCTTCCTAATGCACCTCAGCTCTTGCGTGCAGCATCTATCTCTTCCACAGAGCGACCCTCTGTCTCTCCCCCGTGTTTACTACGTCTGGTCAACAATATCTCTTGTCTTTCCCTACTTACTTCCTTCTCACTACATCTCTGCTGCTCCCTAAGGATTTCCCAGCACATCTAACATAGCTTTGCTCTACATCCAGATTACGGAAGTACTATTTCTAAGCCGTTTCCTTAGTGTTCAAAAGGCTACACAGTTTCCTATTCAATACATCGTACTAGTCTGTCTCAAGTTTCTGTCTTTCAAGCACTTCCTTAAAAGCCTATTCTTTGATTCTCATTACGTAATCCACTCCACATTCTAGATGACCATTATTTCCCCAACTTGAGGTCCTCAGGTAACACTTCTAAGCTCAAAGGTACTGCGCAGGCAAGCTCAACGCAGTCAAGATGGCAGATCCACCTCTTTGACCGAAAAAGAGACGCGGGTGTAAGTTGGCACCAAGAGCCCTCTCCTTCACGTATCTAAGGAACTTGAACCTCGAAGTATCTCTTCGCCCGCCCGCCGGTTCTGAGGTACACAAGTCTTATATTTCCTCATACCTGAAGGCTTCCCAGGACATATTTACATTGTTCACTCCCACTTAAACGGTCTATCTACTGAAAATAAAAAATCTCTCCCCTTTATCCCTGGCAGATGATCCAAACTACTTCACCAGCCTCGTATGTGGCACTGTGTGATTACTATTTGAGTGTCACGGAAAGAGAGTTTTTCACTAGTGGTGCCCTTGTATATATCTGGTGTTTACTCTTATATACTGTAGGTAAACACACACACACACACACACACACACACACACACACACACAACAGCCTAAGCCAAGTACCTATCTATCGACCAGGTCCGATGGGAGGATGATTACCTGGGCTGGGTGTGGGACGACTGCCACGCCCAGGATTCGAACCCAAGTGGGTCCTACCCAGGATCCCTGACTCTCTATTTCTCAGGTCCTTGGCAACCTATTTCCCAGGTCCTTGACACTATTTCTCAGGCCCTTGACACTATTTCTCAGGCCCCTTGACACCCTATTTCTCACGGCTCCCGAAGACCATTCTTCCGTTCCTTGCCATACGACAGAACCATTCTTTAAAGACAGTTCCTAAAATAGGCTTTTTGTGCCAGCCTCCGCGAACAATCACACCACTGTAATTACATTAACACATCAAGGAGGTAAAACACACACACACACACACACACACACACACACACACACACACACACACACACACGTGGATTTCTAACACCAGATCTACACTGTTAGAACGCCAAGCCTTGCATCAGAATGGTATGGGGTGAAACACACACACCCAGTATCAATATCGTTCTAATTCCTGAACAGACGCCCCTTGTAGCTTCGTATAGTGGACACTGAGGCCACGCATTCTTCATGGACACTGTCGCTGTTTACGTAAGAGGTTTACGATAAGACAGTGAAGGATCTACAGTATATTTCCTGGTATACAACACGTCAGGAACATAGGGTCAATGACTGGCAAACAATGTTGGCTACCTACACGAGAGTCAAATGATTGCTAACAACAGTGATACATGGTAGATGGTAACCTGGTGAATGGCTAACATTTGGACTGAGGACAAAATAAGATATAGTTCCCAGTAAAGGAGGTTGTGGTATATGTAACATATAATAATAATAATAATAATAATAATAATAATAATAATAATAATAATAATAATAATAATAATAATAATAATAATAATAACAACAACAACAATAATAATAATAATAATAATAATAATAATAATAATAATAATAATAATAATAACAACAATAATAATAATAATAATAATAATAACGAAAATAATAATAACTGAAGGTTTACTGCACAAACTAAACATCTACAGGCTGCAACCATAAACAGACATACAAACATCGCGGGGCAGTGGGAGTAGAAAATGGAACAGTGAGGTAAAGAGATGTGGACCATACGTGGCCAACACGTGTTCCATGGAGATACGTGGGCAACACGTGTTCCATGGAGATACGTGGCCAACACGTGATCCATGGACATACGTGGGCAACACGTGATCCATGGACATACGTGGGCAACACGTGATCCATGGAGATACGTGGGCAACACGTGATCCATGGACATACGTGGGCAACACGTGATCCATGGAGATACGTGGCCAACACGTGATCCATGGACATACGTGGGCAACATGTGATCCATGGACATACGTGGCCAACACGTGATCCATGGACATACGTGGGCAACACGTGATCCATGGAGATACGTGGGCAACATGTGATCCATGGACATACGTGGGCAACACGTGATCCATGGACATACGTGGGCAACATGTGATCCATGGACATACGTGGGCAATAAGGTCGACAACCTCAAACTACAGGGTCAGTAAGGTAGAGAACCTCAAGCTAGAGGGTCAATAAGAAGGTCGACAACCTCAAGCTACAGGGTCAATAAGAAGGTCGACAACCTCAAGCGACAGGGTCAATCAGCAGGTCGACAACCTCAAGCGACAGGGTCAATCAGAAGGTCGACAACCTCAAGCTACAGGGTCAATAAAGAAACATGCTAACACTTTCTTCAGGTGTCAAGGAGATTCTAAGACCACATACTGACGGTGGAAGAAGGCCATGTCTTCATGGGTGTATGTACGCTCGAACCCAACACTGCGTCTCTCTCTCTCTCTCTCTCTCTCTCTCTCTCTCTCTCTCTCTCTCTCTCTCCCGCGATGCACTGACTTCGAGCCACCTGGGTAACTTCATCCAGGCCTGACCAGAGGAGGGACCAGCATGATTCACCGAAGGAACCAAGAACCCACCAGACACAACAGACCACGAGGGTCCGCGCCACCTCGTCGTCGGCCGGAGGCGGATACTTCCCGGACCACCAAGACCTTCGAGTAAGACCAGAGGATCGAAGCCAATGACTGTAAACTGATATACGAGAGGAGCGAACGCGCACACACACACACACACACACACACGCATCCTCCCTTCAGCAGATGGAACACCAGAAGCCATTCAGCAGGTGGAACACCAGAAGCCATTCAGCAGGTGGAACACCAGAAGCCATTCAGCAGGTGGAACACCAGAAGCCATTCAGCAGGTGGAACACCAGAAGCCATTCAGCAGGTGGAACACCAGAAGCCATTCAGCAGGTGGAACACCAGAAGCCATTCAGCAGGTGGAACACCAGAAGCCATTCAGCAGGTGGTACAGCAGAAGCCATTCAGCAGGTGGTACACCAGAAGCCATTCAGCAGGTGGAACAGCAGAAGACATTCAGCAGGTGGTACACCAGAATCCATTCAGCAGGTGGAACAGAAGAAGCCATTCAGCAGGTGGAACAGCAGAAGCCATTCAGCAGGTGGAACACCAGAAGCCATTCAGCAGGTGGTACAGCAGAAGCCATTCAGCAGGTGGAACACCAGAAGCCATTCAGCAGGTGGTGCAGCAGAAGCCATTCAGCAGGTGGAACAGTAGAAGCCATTCAGCAGGTGGAACCCCAGAAGCCATTCAGCAGGTGGAACCCCAGAAGCTATTCAGCAGGTGGTACAGCAGAAGCCATTCAGCAGGTGGAACAGTAGAAGCCATTCAGCAGGTGGAACCCCAGAAGCCATTCAGCAGGTGGAACAGCAGGAGCAGAGCCACCTCGCCTGGCGGGGTCTCGCAAGCAAGCAGGAGGGTTGTGGGATGGGGTAAGTACAGTCTGGGGGGCGTGTGTGGTGGTGTGTGTGTGTGTACTAACAAGATGGAGACGTCATCTGGCCCAAGAAGTAGTGGTCATATTTCATGGCAAGACCAGTTCAGACCAGGTCGGTGTGGTGGTTGTGGTGGTGGTGGTGGTGGGGGGGGGGGGGGGGGAGAAACGCACCCCCTCCCCCTCCCATCCCCACCCCCCAAAACGTCATTAGCATACAATGCACCGAGATAAAAACAAAAACAAAAATATTCTTCATGTTCCAATTCTTCACCTATTTTTTTTTTTTCTTTGGGACCACATGTATTAATTCTGATCAGGCCTGGCGCTTGAAGTCCTCCCTCTCCCTCCCTCTCCCCTCCCTCCCCCTCCTCCTCCTTTGCCCCCTCCCCATCCTTGGCTACCACCACCCCTCCCTCCCCCTCCCCCCCTTCCCTCCATCCTTGGCGTGTGTTTAGGGTTAATCCAAAAAAAAAAAAAAAAATCTTGCACTGTAATGTCTGATACCCACCTTGGTGCACAGGTTGTGTGTGTGTGTGTGTGTGTGTGTGTGTGTGTGTGTGTGTGTGTGTGTGTGTGTCCTGCCCCTACCTCCCCTCGTACAAGGAGGTATGAAGTCAGCCCTGGACTTCCCTTTGGTTATCCAGTTTCTAAAAACGTTACGAAACAAACATATAAACAAACATATAAACAAACATCCAGCCTGGAAACAGCGTCCATACCATAAACTGGGTTATTTCCCGCAAGGGCGAAGTAGCGCCAAGAACACAAGACAGAGCCTTGGAGGGGGAGAATTCCTCACTTGGCTCCTTGCTCTGTTCCTTCTCTTGGAAAGAAATACAGGAGGGGAGGATTTCCAGCGCCTCTGCTCCCGCCCCCTCTTAGTCGCCTTCTACGACACGCAGGGAATACATGGGCAGTATTCTTTCTCCCCTATCCCCTGATGATGTGATTATTACACGAAAGTGCACTTGGGAACTTTTCGTGTTTCATTTTCCCCGTGGACTCACAGGAATATATATATATATATATATATATATATATATATATATATATATATATATATATATATATATATATAAACACAGACCAACTATTAACAGTCAGCCATAAGACGAAGACGTAATTCAGGGTTGAGGGAGATGAAAACTCCCTCATTGGCCAAACCTCCTACAATGGACGGTTATCACCCAGTCACTCAGTGACACACACACACACACACACACACACACACACACACACACACACAGTGTCTTGCTCCGACACGCAGGAAGTGTACCTGGGTTCCTTCCACGTGCACCTCCGGGCACCTCCTCACGCCGGGCAGCGAGTGATTCGTGGTCATCCAAAACAGCATTACGGCGGGGAGGAAGACGTGGTGCAGTGCCATGCAGTACTAGGTTGAGGAGGAGAAGAAGAAGATAATTTAATGTTCCTGGCTAAACAAGCAGGTTGGGGGCCCCCGGGAGGGACCATAACGAGCAGGTGGGGGGGCCCCAACAGACCAGAACGAGCAGATGGGGCCCAGGAAGGACCACGACAACAAGCAGGTGGGGCCCAAGAAGGACCACGACAACAAGAAGACCATAACAACAAGCAGGTGGGGCCTAAGAGAGACCACGACAACAAGTAAGGAAGACCGTAACAACAAGCAGGTGGGGCCTAAGAGGGACCACAACAAACACGTAAGGAAGACCGTAACAACAAGCAGGTGGGGCCCAGGTGTGACCACAACAAACAAGGAGGCAGGGCCCAGAGCAAGCAGGCACGACAGGCAGTCATTAGCAGTGTGAAGTATGGCATAAACATTGGGCGTCCATTAAGCTAGCTGACCGATGACGTAACCACTGCTTCCCTCGTCTGGTTACTGAGCTAGCAACAACACTGCTTGCTGCTGCACAGTGCTGCTGCTCCTGCTTACTGCTGCTGCTGCTGCTCCTGATTACTGCTGTTGTTACAGCTGATTGTATTTTTCCTACTGCAACTACTGGTGTTTCCCCTGCTGGAACTGGTATTACGGTAATCCTCCTGCTGAAATTGTTTGTGTTCCTCCTGCTGGAACAGCTATTGCTCCTCCTGCTGGAGATGCTATCACTCCTCCTCCTAGAACTGCTAGTATTTCTTCTGCTGAAACTGCTAATGTTCCTCCAGCTGGAACTGCTAGTATTCCTCCTGCTGGAACTGCTATTACTCCTCCTGCTGGAATTGCTATTACTCCTCCTGCTGGAATTGCTATTACTCCTCCTGCTGAAACTGCTATTACTCCTCTTGCTGGAACTGCTAGTATTCCTCCTGCTGGAACTGCTATTACTCCTCCTGCTGGAATTGCTATTACTCCTCCTGCTGAAACTGCTATTACTCCTCCTTCTGAAACTGCTATTACTCCTCCTGCTGGAACTGCTATTACTCCTCTTGCTGGAACTTCTAGTATTCCTCCTGCAGAAACTGCTGTTGTTCCTCCTCCTGAAACTACTATTGTTCCTCCTGCTGGAACTGCTAGCATTCCTATGGCAACAGCTGTTGCAAACACTGCTGCTTGATATCACCTACGGCATCTGTTCGATCCACCTCTCTGTTGCAACTGCTGTTGCTACCGTTACCTGTGTGTGTGTGTGTGTGTGTGTGTGTGTGTGTGTGTGTGTGTATGGGGGAGGGGGAGGCCGACAGTCATAATCAGCTGCTCCACTTTTTGTTCCCTTCGTTTAATACGGCAGCGATCGACAGATGGAGGTGGAGGTGGAGGGGGTGGAAGGTAGGTGAGCCTCGCAATGTCCTGCCAGAGAGAGAGAGAGAGAGAGAGAGAGAGAGAGAGAGATGGCGCGACCCACTGGTCATCCGGGTGCTATCACGTCCCCCCCGTCTATATCTTCTCTACATTTAGGGTGGTGCGGACAGATAGATATTCAGAAGGCTATCAGACCTGCGTGTCATTACGTACTTACACAACTACAGCCTGGTGAAGCTCAGAATAATATATATATATATATATATACATATATATATATATATATATATATATATATATATATATATATATATATATATATATATATATATATATATGTTCCTTTGAGTCTACTGGGAAAATGAAACACGATAAGTTCCCAAGTACACTTTCGTCTCTTTGATGTATATCAACTGACTTATATTTCTCTCTTGTGTCTCCCCTGATGATGTGATTATTACACGAAAGTGCACTTGGGAACTTATCGTGTTTCATTTTCCCCGTGGACTCATAGGAATTTCTTGATCACGCGCAAAATTGTGATCCTTTCCATATATATACATATATACATATGTGAAGCGTCTGGGGTAAACCATGGAAAGTTCTGTGGGGCCTGGATGTGGAAAGGGAGCTGTGGTTTCGGTGCATTATACATGACAGCTAGAGACTGAGTGTGAACGAATGTGGCCTTTGTTGTCTTTTCCCAGCGATACCTCGTGCACATGCGAGGGGAGGGGGTTGTTATTTCATATGTGGCGGGGTGGCAATGGGAATGAATAAAGGCAGACAGTATGAATTATGTACATGTGTATATATGTATATGTCTGTGTGTGTACATCTATGTATACGTTGAAATGTAGAGGTATGCATAATTGCGTGTGTGGACGTGTATGTATATAAATGTGTGTGTGGGTGGGTTGGGCCATTCTTTCGTCTGTTTCCTTGCGCTACCTCGCTAACGCGGGAGAGTGAAAAAGTAAAATAAATAAATAAACAAATAAATAAATAAATAAATAAATAAAAAAAAAAAAAAATATATATATATATATATATATATATATATATATATATATATATATATATATATATATATATATATATATATATATATATATATATCTTTCATCTTTCTTTCATACTATTCGCCATTTCCCGCATTAGCGAGGTAGCGTTAAGAACAGAGGACTGGGCCTTAGAGGGAATATCCTCACCTGACCCCCTACTCTGTTCCTTCTTTTGGAAAATTAAAAAAAAAAAAAAAAAACGATAGGGGAGGATTTCCAGCCACCCGCTCCCTCCCCTTTTAGTCGCCTTCTACGACACGCAGGGAATACGTGGGAAGTATTCTTTCTCCCCTATCCCCAGGGATATATATATATATATATATATATATATATATATATATATATATATATATATATATATATATATATATATTTTTTTTTTTTTTTTTTCATACTATTCGCCATTTCCCGCGATAGCGAGGTAGCGTTAAGAACAGAGGACTGGGCCTTTGAGGGAATATCCTCACCTGGCCCCCTTCTCTGTTCCTTCTTTTGGAAAATTAAAAAAAAAAAACGAGAGGGGAGGATTTCCAGCCCCCCGCTCCCTTCCCTTTTAGTCGCCTTCTACGACACGCAGGGAATACGTGGGAAGTATTCTTTCTTTCTTTCTCCCCTATCCCCAGGGATAAATCTCTCATATACCCCCTAATTACTTTACTCATTCCATCTAGTCATACCACATGCTACTCTCAAATAACATTTTTTCATACTTTTCCACCATTTCCTGTATCAATGACACTAGTGCCGGGAACAGACAAATAAATATCCTAATTCACCCACACTCACACTCCGTCATGTACACCGCACCGAAATCACAGCCCCCTACCCACACAAGGCCCCATAAATCTTTCTGTGATTTAATCAACCATTTCATATGCCCTGGTTCCGCCCACTGACAACAGAGTCTCCTATGTATACCAACTCACTCCAGTTCTAACTATCACTACCATGCCTCACACCCTCCTGCAAGTTCAGGCCTTGAATCTTAAAAGCATTTTTCACTCCATCATTCTACCTCCTAGGCTCCCCCATTATCCTTGTTCCCTCCACTTCTGACATGTATACCTTCTTTTCATCCTCTCCATATGTCCAGACCATATCAGCATACCTAATTCAGCTCTCTTGTACATATTCCTCTAACTACCATATCTCTTTCCTACCTTACCATTTCATATTCAATCAACCCACACTACATAATGTCCTCCAGCAATTTTGCTCCAAAAAATTCAACATTTTCAAATTTTTGCCTGAAGCCCATACCTTGCATCCATACAGTACTGATAGGACTAATATACTAGCCTACATACCCATTTTTGCCCTTGAAGACAAAGCCTCTCTTTTCACATATTCAATGTGCCTAAGACCTTTGCCCCTCACCTATCCAATAGCTCACTTTTGCTCCCATGGTTCCCTCCACTGCAATATCCATTCCCAGGTATCTAAAGCACTTCACTTCCTTCAAGTACAATTCAAATGCACACTCCAAATATCTTGTCCCTTTTCACTGCTAAACCTAATAACCTTGCTTTTAATCACAATCACTCTCAACTTTCTCCTTTCACACAACCTCCCAAATTCAGAAACCAACTTCTGCAATCTTACTCGAATCTGCCATCAGCAAACAGGAACTGATTCACCTCCCTGCCCCTAAAGTACTGCACACCTATTGCTCTCCAGGACCCATACAATTACCTCCCTTACTATTCCATCCAGTCATATTAATCCCTTAAAGTCTATAGACGTACATACACATAGGCTGTATGATGCCTCAAGTTTTGTGCCTCTACTTCAAGGCCACACAATGTGCCTAGGTGGTGGCTGAGGTGGCACCGCATCAAATTTCTTGTATTCATTCATCTTCCAACAATGCCATTTTTGTGAGTTATAATATTCTAGTGAAGAAATAGATGGCTTTCAACAAGATTTAGAGGGCTAGGCAGATGATGATCTATATTTACATCCCATGTGCATCTAACTCTTTCAGCATTAAAAGTTGACCAAAATGAGGAAGATTTTCTGACAAAAGTAGAGGCAGTGTTGCCAGCCCTTGCCACACCTCAGATGGTAATTTTGAAATCATTATAGTTTTGCTATCATTATAGAATTAGCAATGATTAACATTCATAATAATGTGAAAAGATTTATTATAAACAAAACATAATAATAATCAGTAAGGAGTTTTTCAGTGTAAGTAAAATAAACGATAAACTGGATACCGTGGCTACTTGACACTCGGGCATTACTCCCACACTTTTTGGCATATTGTGCAGAAATATCTATAGAACTTTTACACATTATCACAGTGAAGGTAATAGATAAAACATCTTTCTGCAGGGGTTTTCATCTCTGTTATATGAACATCTAGAAATTGTAAGATAAAATGCATTTTCTAAACAAGTTAAAAAGGTTAATTTTGAGGTTATAAAAGAAAACTTAGAATAACATTATAGGGTTAAACAGCCATGGGAAACATCTTGCATCCTTTCTGCAGATTCACTTTCACCAAGAACCACTCACCCTTTTCCTCATGAGAACAACTCCAAACCAAACAACACCCTCACTAACCTAATCATTGAAAGGCAAATTGCCACTCTTCCTCAACACAATAAACCAACTCTGACAAATGTTAACTTCTAACCCATTTCAATAACATCCCTTTTCCCAAAGAATACACAGAAATACTCATAGGACATTACTCAAAAATCAGCCATAAAACAACCTTACTCATAACAGGAATTATGAAAAACCTACCCAAAATCCATCTGGAATCACCTGCTCACTCATCCTTCACTCCGACTGTGCAAGCAATGCAACTGAACAATGCTCCTGCAACAGCCCTTTTACAACATATTAAACTCTCGCATAAAACACATTAGCCCAATTGTATAATCATGTTATATATATATATATATATATATATATATATATATATATATATATATATATATATATATCCCTGGGGATAGGGGAGAAAGAATACTTCCCAAGTATTCCCTGCGTGTCGTAAAAAGGCGACTAAAAGGGGAGGGGGGGGGGGGGGCTGGAAATCCTCCCTTCCAGTTTTTACTTTTCCAAAAGAAGGAACAGAGAAGGGGGCCAAATGAGGATTTTCCCCTCATAGGCTCAGTCCTCTGTTCGTAACGCTACCTCGCTAGCGCGGGGAATGGCGAATAGTATGAAAAAAGAAAATATATATATATATATATATATATATATATATATATATATATATATATATATACAACCTAGGTGCTTTAATGACACTTCTAAATACTAACCAGTGATCTCCTTACCCTGGCTTAAACTAGTATTAATATATTCTAATTGCTTTTATCGTAATAAGTGGTCACCTAGGAAAAAATAATAATAGCAACAGACCTCTTATAAACCACTTGGCAACGCCTCTGGTCACAATGTACACTATCGAATGCTCAAAATATTAAGCACTTTAGAATGGTCAGTTCTGATGTATGTTTCCTGCCCATCTATTTCAGTTAGACTTTAATTACATTCATCTACTCAGAGCATAATGACCATAATGACTCCTACCTTCATCATACACACAGACAGATATGATGGTTTTCAATGTGTTTAATATCGACAAAAGTTTTCCGTTTATAAAGTTCAGTGTACGAGATGTTAAATGAAATTAAAAAAAATAATGAACGTTTCTGAGACTAAAAAAAAAAAAATAACGTTTTTGAGACTTTAAAAGAATGAATTAACGTTTTTGAGACAAAAAAAATAGTGAACGTTCTTGAGACTTTAAAAAAATCAATGAACGTTTTTTTTTTAACTAAAAAGAATTAACGGACATTCGAGACTATAAAACAATGAACGTTTTCGGGACTTAAAAAAAAATAATGTACGTTTTTGAGATTTTTTTAAAAATTAACGAACGTTTTTCAGACTTTAAAAGATCAATGAACGTATCTGAGACTTAACAAAAATTAATGAACGTTTTTGAGTTTTTATTAAATCAATGAGCGTTTCTGAGACTTTAAAAAATTAATGAACGTTTTTGAGATCTTAAAAAAAAATAATAAGCGTTTTTCAGACTTCAAAAAAATGAATGAATGTTTTTGAGACTTAAAAAAACAATAATAAACATCTCTGAGACTTTAAACGTTTAGCTTGGGAGACACGATACGACCCCCCCTGACGTTCAACGTTTTCCAAACCCCCATGTAACCCCGAGAATATCACCTTGACACTTCGACATCTCAACATACCACACATCACCTGCCACTTGCAACAGCCACAGTTTCATCGTCCCAGCGATACACCTCTATATTATCACTCTGGTTGTATGTGATGGTCACCTTAACCCTGATGCTATTAGCGTTTTTAAAAGACGCTTCTCCTCCGAGGATGTGAGTATTATTTTGCCATACATATTATATATACTTTTTCTTTTTTCTTTTTTTTTTTTTTTTTACGATTCATAACATCGCGACTATCAAGGGTAGCCTTCAACTGATCTATCTAAGGCGCCTTCAACTGTCCACTCTAAGGCGCCTTCCACTACCCTATCTAAGGCGCCTTCAACTGTCCTACCTAAGGCGCCTTCAACTGATCTACCTAAGGCGCCTTCAACTGTCCTACCTAAGGCGCCTTCAACTGATCTATCTAAGGCGCCTTCCACTACCCTATCTAAGGCGCCTTCCACTACCCTATCTAAGGCGCCTTCAACTGTCCTACCTAAGGCGCCTTCAACTGATCTATCTAAGGCGCCTTCCACTACCCTATCTAAGGCGCCTTCCACTACCCTATCTAAGGCGCCTTCAACTGTCCTACCTAAGGCGCCTTCAACTGATCTATCTAAGGCGCCTTCAACTGTCCTACCTAAGGCGCCTTCAACTGATCTATCTAAGGCGCCTTCCACTACCCTATCTAAGGCGCCTTCCACTACCCTATCTTAAGAAGGCGCCTTCGAAGGCACCTTCAACTATCCTAAGGCGCCTTCAACTATCCTAACTAAAGCGCTTTCAACTATCTAATCTAAGGCGCCTTCAACTATCCAATCTAAGGGTAACTTCTCCCATCCGCCTCTTATACTAGACACACCCACGAGTGTATACCACTGACCGAGTCAGTCGTCTGCGTCATCAACAATCATGGCTTACCTTAGCTACCTCGCTAGCCCAAAACTCCTCCTTCCAATAGGCTTATCTGTCCAGGTCTGTCCCCACGCTTCACCAAAAAAAAATGCCCCTCGCGACGAGAGATCGCTGGCTACCAAAAATACCAGCAAACACAAAAATGTTAGCAACTCTCTCTCTCTCTCTCTCTCTCTCCTCTCTCTCTCTCTCTCTCTCTCTCCTCGGGGGGGGGGGGGGGGGGGGGGGGGGTTACCATCGACCTACACCTCCCCCCCCCCCGACATTTAATTGTCTATTGTGCTCGCTGTTCGGCGCCTTCTGTTTGCATTGTTTACTGTGTATATAATTATTGTCTGGTTCTTCCTGTTTATCAGACGCTCGGACCAGCGTCATTAAGGTCTGCCAGGCCCAACCCTCCTGCCTTGTCCTGAGTGGGAGCTGAGCTTCAGGGAATGGCTAGAGTCTTTACATCTGTCCAATTCGGAAGAGAGAAGAGTGAGGGGTGACCTGATCACCATCACGAAGTTGTGAAAGAGATCGTTGACGTGGGCAGTGTTCGAGAGATGTGAGGTGAGGACGGAGCCACCAGAGGACACAGGACAGGAAATTAAGCAAGAAACATGTGAAGAAAACTTTGAAATATGTACTTTCACAGTGCATGAATTGTGAACGGACGAAGTGAAATGACTTGTGGACATGGTTCATGCAGACAGCATACACAAGTTTAAAAAAAAGTTGCATGACTGCAAAGAATGTTCATGAGAAGGAGGGGCCCCACGACCGTAAAATACCCTCCCCGTACACCACATTTACACACATCTGTGCTACACAACCCCCCCACACCAACGCCACACCCGCACCACACTCACCTCCACTCCACACACCTGTACTTCACAACCCCACGACCGTAAAATACCCTCCCCGTACGCCACATTTACACACATCTGTGCTACACAACCCCCCCACACACCAACACTACACCCGCACCACACTCCTCCCCACACACCTGTACCACACAACCCCCCCCAAGCCAACACCCACACCCACACCACACTCATCCCCACACACCTGTACCACACAACCCCCCCCCCCCCACGCCAACACCACACTCACCCCCCACACACCTGTACCACACAACCCCCCGCCCCACGCCAACACCCACACCCACACCACACTCACCCGTCATCACACACCTGTACCACCACAACCCCCTCTAACAACGATAACACACAATCGCAGCATCATTACAAGCACAGGCACCTACCCTACTCCCTACCTCCCTACCTACACAACCCCTGAGCCACATTAACTCGAGACTGTCGCTCACACGCACTCCCCTAATGAGAGGTAATCGCCTTTTTACTGCCTCGCTCCGGGACACCTCGCTGCCTCAATACCCCCAGCAGCCTCCAAGCATGCACATGTCGACCCCATCAGAAAGAGGCATAGAGGCAATTCCAGCTTTGTTTGGCTGTTTATCCTTACCGGACAAACTGCTGTGCAACATCAAGGTAATTTCAGTCAGGCTTTACTAGCATATATATATATATATATATATATATATATATATATATATATATATATATATATATATATATATATATATATTTTTTCATACTATTCGCTATTTCCCGCGATAGCGAGGTAGCGTTAAGAACAGAGGACTGGGCCTTTGAGGGAATATCCTCACCTGGACCTCTTCTCTGTTCCTTCTTTTGGAAAAAAAAAAAAAAAAAAAAAAAAAAAAAAAAAAAAAAAACGAGAGGGGAGGATTTCCAGCCCCCCGCTCCCTTCCCTTTTAGTCGCCTTCTACGACACGCAGGGAATACGTGGGAAGTATTCTTTCTCCCCTATCCCCAGGGGATATATATATATATATATATATATATATATATATATATATATATATATATATACTATTCGCCATTTCCCGCATTAGCGAGGTAGCGTTAAGAACAGACAACTGAGCCTTTGAGGGAAATCCTCACTTGGCCCCTTTCTCTGTTCCTTCTTTTGGAAAGTAAAAAACGAGAGGGGAGGATTTACAGCCCCCCGCTCCCTCCCCTTTTAGTCGCCTTCTACGACACGCAGGGAATACGTGGCAAGTATTCTTTCTCCCCTATCTCCAGGGATAGCTTCGTCTCTTCGATGTATATCAACTGACTTTTATTTCTCTCTTGTCTCACCCATGATGATGTGATTATTATACGAAAGTGCACTTGGGAACTTATCGTGTTCCATTTTCCCCGTGGACTCATAGGAATATATATATATATATATATATATATATATATATATATATATATATATATATATATATATTATTTTTTTATTTTTTATTATACTTTGTCGCTGTCTCCCGCGTTTGCGAGGTAGCGCAAGGAAACAGACGAAAGAAATGGCCCAACCCCCCCCCCCATACACATGTATATACATACGTCCACACACGCAAATATACATACCTACACAGCTTTCCATGGTTTACCCCAGACGCTTCACATGCCTTGATTCAATCCACTGACACCACGTCAACCCCGGTATACCACATCGCTCCAATTCACTCTATTCCTTGCCCTCCTTTCACCCTCCTGCATGTTCAGGCCCCTATCACACAAAATCTTTTTCACTCCATCTTTCCACCTTCAATTTGGTCTCCCTCTTCTCCTCGTTCCCTCCACCTCCGACACATATATCCTCTTGGTCAATCTTTCCTCACTCATTCTCTCCATGTGCCCAAACCACTTCAAAACACCCTCTTCTGCTCTCTCAACCACGCTCTTTTTATTTCCACACATCTCTCTTACCCTTACGTTACTCACTCGATCAAACCACCTCACATCACACATTGTCCTCAAACATCTCATTTCCAGCACATCCATCCTCCTGTTTATGGATGGGGTTGTTAGGGAGGTAAATGCAAGAGTTTTGGAAAGAGGGGCAAGTATGAAGTCTGTTGGGGATGAGAGAGCTTGGGAAGTGAGTCAGTTGTTGTTCGCTGATGATACAGCGCTGGTGGCTGATTCATGTGAGAAACTGCAGAAGCTGGTGACTGAGTTTGGTAAAGTGTGTGGAAGAAGAAAGTTAAGAGTAAATGTGAATAAGAGCAAGGTTATTAGGTACAGTAGGGTTGAGGGTCAAGTCAACTGGGAGGTGAGTTTGAATGGAGAAAAACTGGAGGAAGTGAAGTGTTTTAGATATCTGGGAGTGGATCTGGCAGCGGATGGAACCATGGAAGCGGAAGTGGATTATAGGGTGGGGGAGGGGGCGAAAATTCTGGGGGCCTTGAAGAATGTGTGGAAGTCGAGAACATTATCTCGGAAAGCAAAAATGGGTATGTTTGAAGGAATAGTGGTTCCAACAATGTTGTATGGTTGCGAGGCGTGGGCTATGGATAAATATATATATATATATATATATTGTTACGAATTCAACACTTATTCAGGCAAGGTCGTAAGTAACATATGTTACAAATACTACTGTTCCTTGTCTTGCAAGGACGTCATAGATTTGTCAAGTTGCACAACTCAGGATAACGCAATAATAAAGTTATGGGATTGAATTAAAGACCAGCATTACACTAAATCTACTTATAATGAAAGAATTCAAGTGTACAAAGATAGGCACATAAATCAAGCATGAAACATTACGTTAACACTGAACATAAGAGTTAACATTGAACTTGAGATAACATTCGTACATGACTTAACATTCCAGATAAGATTTCAAGCCAGGAGTTCTCTTTCCTCTAAGGCAGTTCTTCGATAACATTACACTGATAATTATAACGGGCTTACAGCACAACACTTGGGTAATGGGCTTATAACACAGCAGGGCTTACAGGCTTACAAAACAGCAGGACTTACAGGCTTACAACACAGCAGGACTTACAGCAGGGGACACCACCCACCTCGCTGGGCTTCAGAGAAAGGAATCAAGTCTCAGCGGGTGTTGTGGGTACAAGAAGACAAGCGTTCGCCCTTGTTACTATAAACCTTACATTTCGATTGGCTATAGAAATATAGGGGAAGTTCTCATTGGTTGGAGGGTCCCAGTGTCTCGGCGTAGTTACACTCTCGTAAAATGCTGGGTGGACAGAAACTCCGAGCCAGCCTCTGGCATCACTCCTCGCCCTGATAAGAAATATCAATACCATATGGACACACACACGTTATATACGCGAACATGTGAGCACAAGCACACGTGTTCCGTAACACCCCCCCTCCTTAAAGGAGAAAATTCCTGGAAGAGGAATTTTCTTAAGAGCGGGATAAACAATCAGCTAACACAAGCTAACACAATCTGTTAACACATAAGATGTGCTGAAAATAATGTAACGTAAAAATTGTACATAACAAGGCCCATCTATTTAATATTGACTCCGTTCCCATAACTTGTGAACATTTTGAAAGGTTTGGTAGTCAGTACACTCTGATTGGCTGAAGAACACAAATATACAGTGTTATAATACAAATAGGAAAACAAAGGTTACTTCTATGATTGCTTGAATAACACATAAACAAAGTGCTACAATACAAATAGCAAAACAAAAGTTCCCTCTTCTTGGTGGGGCTATCTGTTTAGGCTCAACCTTCTTTCTTGTCCTCCTGCGTGGGGATCTTACCAGCCTTTACAACACTGGCGGCATTCACAGTTAATCTGGTTGGAGCCTGCAAAATAAAACAGTCAAAAAAAGTAGTGTTCCCAACTGATGAGAGAGGCTCTCTAACACTGCTCATTTCAAACATATCTAACATTTATCAACAGATTTATGAGAGGGGGTTGTAACTGCGAGAAAAGTTACTAATACACTCTGTAATACCCAACTGTACCCACAAACGTCTCGGTTCTCTCCGAGATCGGGGGGAACTCATTACGGGCTAATACTTGGACCTTTACGGTCGGTGGAAGGCGGGGACTGACAAACCTCTGGCAAAACTCTGGGTACGTCGACAGGAGGGCAAACCTTTCTACCCGTCACTTCCCAGGCAGGTGCTAAAGCGTCTCCGTCTCCCCGGGTCTCCGAGGCCTTCACAGCTACGTCGTCAACTTCGTCACACACGGCTACCGCTGGACGTTGGATGATGCAGACTGATACCGTCGGTTCATAGGGACCCTGAAAACGGGCAGCCAAGGGTTGACCTGGCTGCTGTAGAAGCCACACCTCGTCGCCTGTCTCTACACTTCTAAATCGAGACCGTCTGTCACGCCACCTCGTCCTTCATCCACGACTCTCTTGAATGGGCTCGAGACAAATCCTCAATTCCTCTGTCACAACGGAGGCTACACCAGGAGAGAGGGTATCACGCAGCTCCCTCTCGCTGGTCTCACTCTCAAGAAGAGTGTAACAGTGGGCAGAGGAGGTTATTAGCAATGGGCTCACAATGTCAATTAACTCGGTCAAACCGACCTTTTAAATGGGGGAGTAGGAACTCGCCTGTCTCCACGCTTCTGAATCGAGACAGTCTGAGTAGGCTTCCCAACACTGAGCGACATCCCGGCGGACACCAGGCCAGTTAAATGACCGGCAAAGCTTGAGTCGTGCGCAAGCTTCAAAATCTCCCTGCTGTAGGGACGCGGCACTAACACCTGGTGAACTGCCTGCCACTCTTCGCCTTCCCCATTACATGACACTGAACACCACTTCCTCAGGTCTCACCCTCAGGGAGAGTCTTCACTCCCTGCGTTTCAACAGCTATGTCCTCAGGCACACGGCCTGCCGTGCCAGTTGTCATGGACCTGGCACCATCGTGGTTGTAGACAATATCTGGTACCTCTTCGTCAAGCTGCACCGCCTCCGTGGACTTCACCGGGCCCGTAGGCAACACCGGCATTGGGTTCATCTTCCCACCCGCTAGGTCACTGCCGAACACTAAGTCGACGTCTAAGACAGGAACTTATCTACAATCCCTACAAGATCATGGCCCGTGAAGAAATCTATTTCTGCCCTCACATTGACTAGTGGAGCTTCCTTGGGACCAGACAGTCTGTCTAGCAAGACTCGGTCTCCAGACTCTTCTCGCGGCACCAAGCCATCCACCATTAGGGACTGTAGTGCACCAGACTCCCGTAATACAGTCACTTTTCGTCGTACACCACATCTACTAACATAGCCCTTAGACAGGAATGCATTGTAGTTCCCACATAACAGATCCTATAATAAGGACAGATTAATCAGCAGTCTCGCAACCCCTCACTCTCCTAAGAGCAGAAACAGCCTCACCTACTTTACTAAATTGGCCCTAAAATTAAGAAGAGACCCAATGGCCTACAATTATATTAAAAAAAAAGGTAGAGTCTCTGGATTCCTTCTCTCGAGCCCAGCAATCCCTCACCTGGTGCCCAGCCTTGCTACAATAAAAACAACTCTTAACTCTGTTGGAGTATTTCCCCTTACTTTCATGAGTTACCGGCAAGGTAGCACATTCAGGTGGGATTACATAATCATTGGTCCTCCCTCTGCTGTCGTAGCCCTTTGAATGCCTGCCCACGTCAAGTTTACTGAACTTTGGTACGAGATGTAAGTTACCCAACTGGGACGACACTGGTCCTGATGGTGAAGCGTTAAGTCTGAGTTTAATGATCGAACGGTATTGTCACCACTGATCAACGACATGATTAATGAATCGAGGAAAGAGATTCCGTTAAGGCAAGAAATATCCTGGCAGGGTCGCCAATTTATATGTTACGAATTCAACACTTATTCAGGCAAGGTCGTAAGTAACATATGTTACAAATACTACTGTTCCTTGTCTTGCAAGGACGTCATAGATTTGTCAAGTTGCACAACTCAGGATAACGCAATAATAAAGTTATGGGATTGAATTAAAGACCAGCATTACACTAAATCTACTTATAATGAAAGAATTCAAGTGTACAAAGATAGGCACATAAATCAAGCATGAAACATTACGTTAACACTGAACATAAGAGTTAACATTGAACTTGAGATAACATTCGTACATGACTTAACATTCCAGATAAGATTTCAAGCCAGGAGTTCTCTTTCCTCTAAGGCAGTTCTTCGATAACATTACACTGATAATTATAACGGGCTTACAGCACAACACTTGGGTAATGGGCTTATAACACAGCAGGGCTTACAGGCTTACAAAACAGCAGGACTTACAGGCTTACAACACAGCAGGACTTACAGCAGGGGACACCACCCACCTCGCTGGGCTTCAGAGAAAGGAATCAAGTCTCAGCGGGTGTTGTGGGTACAAGAAGACAAGCGTTCGCCCTTGTTACTATAAACCTTACATTTCGATTGGCTATAGAAATATAGGGGAAGTTCTCATTGGTTGGAGGGTCCCAGTGTCTCGGCGTAGTTACACTCTCGTAAAATGCTGGGTGGACAGAAACTCCGAGCCAGCCTCTGGCATCACTCCTCGCCCTGATAAGAAATATCAATACCATATGGACACACACACGTTATATACGCGAACATGTGAGCACAAGCACACGTGTTCCGTAACAATATATATATATATATATATATATATATATATATATATATATATATATATATATATATATATATATATATACACACTTTATTCTCCACCTCTCGAGGTATTCCACTGTACGATTACAGTCCCTCGTTGTACTGAGGGAAATACAGACATTGAGAATGCACCTGACGGTTACGTCGCGCCCAGGGCGCAAGCAACACCAGGTCAGGTGTCAACAGGGCAGTTACATCGTCCACACGGGAACGACCTGACTGGCCTCCTCAGGGGGTGTTAACACTGCCCGAATACACCAGGTTACTGTGTGACACCCTCCCGTCCCCCAGGGGGAGGACAGTGGCCTGTGAACTTGGCTGACCAGTGGTCCCCCGGTACGTGGGGTTCGACTCCCACGCAGTCCGGCTGAGGCAGGACGGTGATGCAGCACCTCCACAGAAGATGGTACACACGGGTCAGTACAGGCGACACACGTCCACCACCTCTTTTGACTTCTACTCTAAGATGGTCTCTCCACCGCGTAAACTAATCACCACCAGCCAATATGGTCCGTGCTGGCAGTAACCAAATGCATGTACCATAGACCAATGTGGTCCGTGATGGTACTAAGGACAAGTACCACCAACTAATGTATAGGGTTCGTGAGGTGGCTACATAGCACAGTCACGTTACGTCCATCAGAACTGCATAAGGTCTATTACTGCATGAGATCTATTACTGCATAAGATCTATTACTGCATGAGATCTATTACTGCATAAGGTCTATTACTGCATGAGATCTATTACTGCATGAGATCTATTACTGCATGAGATCTATTACTGCATGAGATCTATTACTGCATGAGATCTATTACTGCATAAGGTCTATTACTGCATGAGATCTATTACTGCATAAGATCTATTACTGCATAAGATCTATTACTGCATGAGATCTATTACTGCATAAGATCTATTACTGCATAAGATCTATTACTGCATAAGGTCTATTACCGCATGAGATCTATTACTGCATGAGATCTATTACTGCATAAGATCTATTACTGCATGAGATCTATTACTGCATAAGGTCTATTACTGCATAAGATCTATTACTGCATAAGATCTATTACTGCATAAGATCTATTACTGCATAAGATCTATTACTGCATGAGATCTATTACTGCATAAGATCTATTACTGCATAAGATCTATTACCGCATGAGATCTATTACTGCATGAGATCTATTACTGCATAAGGTCTATTACTGCATAAGGTCTATTACTGCATAAGATCTATTACTGCATAAGGTCTATTACTGCAAAAGGTCTATTACCGCATAAGGTCTATTACTGCATAAGGTCTATTACCGCATGAGATCTATTACTGCATGAGATCTATTACTGCATAAGGTCTATTACTGCATAAGATCTATTACAAAACCCGATGATAGACTAATACACTAGAATGCTACATCCTTTCATTACTACTTTCCCGGAAAGACGAGTCCATTTACAAAAGGTTACACATTCTGTTGACGTTCTACAGTGTCGTTTCCAAGTCCCTGACGTCACTGCCTTCTGGGAGTCCCTGCTTAATATGCAGTGGCGAGTGCGTTAGGTGGCAACCTAACTGCAGTTCTCTGCGGGGGGATGATTCTGCCACTGGAGGAACTGCATGACTCGGGGCAGATGGCTCGGTCAACCGTCCTGCCTCATCCAAGCCTCAGACACGCTGAGACCACGCGTGTGGCTCTCGTGAACTCGAAGGTGTATGCCATGGCTTTTACTGCAGGTACACTTGATCACTGCAGGTACACTTGGCGCCACACTATGCCTACTACCGCAGGTACACTTGGTGCCACACCATGGCCCCTACTGCAGGTACACTCGGTGCCACACCATGGTCCCCTACTGCAGGTACACTTGGTATTGCCTCTCATTACAAAGTGGTGCCACCGAAGTGGTGAAGGAGACCAGCTGTGGAGGCGACGGTGTGGTGGTTGAGAGCCCAGGGTGTCGTGCCAGTAAGAGATTGTCCAGACTCACGACCCGCCGCCTGCCCGCCCCTGGCCACGCACTCCGTGCCCCTCCACCCCATGAGTCGTGTTCCACGCCCAGCTACCTGCCCGCACGCCCACGCTACCTGTTCACACGCCCACGCGCTACTGTTCGCTCGCTCCTGACGGTGCTGGACCAGTCCACACACGGACACCCGCCCTACTGCTCACACGACATCTGCTTCACGTGAGCTCTTGTCTACCAGCTTACGCCACGCACTGACGACTGCTCACGCCGGCTGCTGCCACGCCCTAACTACTGCGGTGCACAGTGCCGCTAATCAGCTGATGCACATCCTTAAAGCAAGCAAGGGCGACTGCTGCTTGCTGCTGCTTCCAAGCAACCTCAGGTAGCAGCGACTGAGGCCGAGTTTTGTTAGGCAGTGTGATGCCTCAAGCACGACAGGAGACCGTCGACTCGAGCACAGCAGTACGACCTCCTCAGCACGACGGTATGACCTTCTGAGCACGACGGTTCGACCTACAGAGCACGACGGTTCGACCTCCTGAGCACGACGGTTCGACCTCCTGAGCACGACGGTGCGACCTCCTGAGCACGAAGGTTCGACCTCCTGAGCACGACGATACGACCAATAAGCACGATGGTACGGCAGTTGAGCACGACGGTACGACCCCGGGGCATGATGAATTGGCCTTTGATGTGATCCTTAAAGGTAAGGGCAAAGACCAGGCCAATCATACCTATGGGTTGTACCATTGTTTAAGGGCCATAACCCCGTTCTCAAGGGCCGTAACCTCGTGCTCAAGGACCGTAACCTCGTGCTCAAGGGCCGTAACCTCGTGCTC
>NC_092228.1:17238892-17276392 GCF_036320965.1 Panulirus ornatus
TTTATGAAGATAATTTCCCCTCCTCCTCCTCCTCCACCACCTATTAGAAGTGTACACAATTTATTCTCATTTATCATACACACTTTATTCTCATTTATCATACACACTTTATTCTCATTTATCATACACACTATATTCTCATTTATCATACTCACTTTATTCTCATTTATCATACACACTTTATTCTCATTTATCATACACACTATATTCTCATTTATCATACACTTTATTCTCATTTATCATACACACTATATTCTCATTTATCATACTCACTTTATTCTCATTGATCATACACACTTTATTCTCATTTATCATACACACTATATTCTCATTTATCATACACACTATATTCTCATTTATCATACACACTATATTCTCATTGATCATACACACTTTATTCTCATTTATCATACACACTATATTCTCATTTATCATACTCACTTTATTCTCATTTATCATACACACTATATTCTCATTTATCATACTCACTTTATTCTCATTTATCATACACACTATATTCTCATTTATCATACTCACTTTATTCTCATTTATCATACACACTATATTCTCATTTATCATACACACTATATTCTCATTGATCATACACACTTTATTCTCATTTATCATACACACTTTATTCTCATTTATCGTATCTAAGCCTTGCTACATGTGCGTCCTCCCTCTGTCCGTGGCCAGGTGTGGCCTGCAACCACGGCGGCAGATCCGACTTGCCCGGGCGGCGCAGCCAGCCAGCTGCACCTACAGTGGCTGTCAACTTCCCCTCCATAGCCCAGGTTGGGTTTTTCTTTTTTCTAAAGACAGGTATCTTCTTCATGGTGGTGAGTGACACGGGTTCTGGCAACACTGTCTAAAGGGAAGGGAGGGGAGGGAAGGGAGGGGATTGTGGTGCGTGACGCGGGTACTGGCAACACTGACCGGGAAGGGAGGGGGGGGGGTTAAGGTGTAGCTAAGGTAGTGCGTGACGCGGGTTCTGGCAACACTGACCGGGAAGGGTGGGGTGGGGGGGGTGTTAAGGTGTAGCTAAGGTAGTGCGTGACGCGGGTACTGGCAACAGTGACGGCCTGGCCCCGCTTCCCGGGAGAGAGAACAAAAGGGAAGGTAATGACGACAAATTACCGCCACTAATAACTGCAATGAATCAATTATTCGCCGGGAATTAATGCAGCACGCACTAAGGGGGGGAGGGGGGGTCTGATCTCCCCCCCCCCACCTCACCCTGGCCCAGCCACCCTACGGAGGGAGGGAGTGAGGGAGGGAGGGAGGAAGTGTGTGGGTGTGGGTGTGTGTGTGGGGGTGGAAAGGACACCACCTGAATTTTGCGTGAACACCACCGCCGCCAACGCCCCCCTCCCCCTCCTAACCATGCGTCCCACCTTACTCTCCACCCGCCGGCGCGCAGTCCACATCCATGCGAGATCATTTTGGCACAAATTTCTACAAGCCATCTTACTGTACAGTAGCGTGAGAACTCATTACAAAAATACTACTGTCCCAATTACAAAATGCTACTGTCCCAATTACAAAATGATGCTATGGACCCAATTACAAAATGCTACTGTCCCAATTACAAAATGATGCTATGGTCCCAATTACAAAATGCTACTGCCCCAATTACATTAATGCTATTGTCCCAATTTCAAATAGTCATCGTCCCAATTACAAAAAAAAAGCCATCGTCCGAATTCTGACAACCTCTCAAAAACCAACCACGCCACACCAAGTGAACAAGCAATTAACGACTCATTATCTCTCCCCCCCCGCGACTGAAGTAAGAACTATGGCTACACCGAAGTCGAACGACCCCTCCTTAATGACTCGACCGTGCTGAACGAACCAGGTAATCAGTATCCTCCTCGAGACAAAACTACCACGGAGAATTACCCTAATGTGCCAAGGCCAGTTCCCAGGTGTTTGAAAGCACGAGATCAATTGGTTACATACGTAAGAGACCAGACCCTCCTGTTGCTTGCCTGGTCACACACACACACACACACACACACACACACACACACACACACACACACACACACCTGGCTTGGGCTGGTGTGTGTGTGTGTGTGTGTGTGTGTGTGTGTGTGTGTGTGTGTGGAGTAAAGCCAAGGTACACACAGACTGAGAGACTCCCTCCCCCCCATAACACCCACACAAACGGCAATGGACGCACTCACTCACACACACCCCAAGCTTTCCATCTCTCACCTCAGATTTCTTTCCCCACGCTGGCGTCTTTCTTCACCTACCACTGCGGAGGAGAGCCATCCCACCTGAAGGGCTAGCGACTAAGGGATTAGGAGGGGGAGCGTAGGTCTGGACGCGCCAGTGAAGTCTTAACCCCGCCGCCCCCAAGCCACGGTCAGCGTTGTCGTGGCACACACACACACACACACACACACACACACACACATCAACAGGACGAGGCGTGATGATGCTGCCCCCTCACTCCAGTCTGCTTACCACAACAAGAGTGGCTCTCCTACCACCATAAAACACACACACACACACACACACACACACACACACGGCTTCTATACGTGACTCGTGTATCACAAAACCTAAGGAACTGGGCATCAGACATGTGTGTGTAAAACAGCGAACGCAGGGCCAACAGACACTGACGGTTCTTACCCCACTCTAAGTACAGAAACCCTTCCTAATTTCCCTATAATTAATGACAGAATTGTAAACATGTCCTTGATCTTTTACTCTCGCAGACGTACATGAAATTACCTCCCAGCTGGACCTGATTATCAATGATCAACCAATCGTTATCCCAGATTTGGATATCAGGGGATAATGAAGTTATTAGCCTCGTGGCTCGCGACGGCCATGAACCTGACGCACCCACGTGGGGCACAACCACCTGTCGCCAGCACCAGCTGGTCACTACTAGGGTGGGGGGGAGGAAGGGAGGGTCAATGGCTAGGGTGGAGGGGGCCATCTCCACGCTCCCCATCCCCCATTAATGGCCCTACGCCGATCACTTCATACACCTTTTTCTCGTGCAGGTTCCCCTTATCACTCCATAGCTATGCTCCAAACTCACCCCCCTCAACCGAAGACTGTGGGGTGAACACCATATCTACCATAATGAGGCTGTCCGGAGTGGACAGTCCATCCTCAAATACTGAGCAACGTTTAGCTAATCTTTTCTTCTTCATCTTTTATCATCTTCTCCCCTCAACCCATCCGTACCTTCATTATAATCATAGATGGTCCATAAAACGATCCCTTTTTTGTTTCCCTGTATGACTGTTTCCCAGTTTACCCCAAGCGCAACATGAGCACGGAGTCTGAGAGACACTCTATGCCTCCCATACAGAGACAAGTTTATTTCAATCACATCATATGCCATGGATGAGTCCATAAAGAGCACGTCCCCCACGCCCCCCATATATCACCACGCTCCAATGCTTTCATACGTCTTAGTTCAGCTAATTAGCAGCATGTCGCCCCCTCCCCCTTATATACTATCTTCATCAATTTCTTTTTTAAATGCTCTGGGTCAGCCAATTAACAGCACGTCCTCCCCCATATACCACATTACCCCATGTACCGTATCGCCCCCAAGTCTTTCTATCCAGCTTTAGTACCCTAGTACTACGGTATATAATAAATCAAATACATAAAGAGAAAAGGCTGAATGAATCGAGGTCGCGATTTGGCAGAAAATGCACAGTCGAGTTATTAGAGATATTTCAGGACTAGGAGACCTATAACACAACTGGTAACGAGTCACTAAAGAGCTTAAGATCAGGGTTGACTTGGGGTAGGATACTTCCACGCTTTGGACAAGCAAGTGAGGTACACACCATCTGCATAGCCAAGGTGACAGACACGTAGCGTTAACCCGCCACACACAGCCTGATGCTGTGGCAGCATGCGCTACACCGCTCCTCTGCTGTACGCTATGAATTCATCTATACAAAATATACATACGCATACATGTACCTATGCATATGGATACTCAGTACCTTTGGGCATGATTAATGTACAAAAGGCGCCCGTGCACGTAACCAGGCGGCCAGACACTGCCCTCCGTCGGGAGTCAGATGGTGTGAGGTCGTGGAGGAGTCAGATGGTGTGAGGTCGTGGAGGAGTCAGATGGTGTGAGGTCGTGGTGGTGGAGTCAGATGGTGTGAGGTCGTGGTGGAGTCAGGTGGTGTGAGGTCGTGGTGGTGGAGTCAGATGGTGTGAGGTCGTGGTGGTGGAGTCAGGTGGTGTGAGGTCGTGGTGGTGGAGTCAGATGGTGTGAGGTCGTGGTGGAGTCAGATGGTGTGAGGTCGTGGTGGTGGAGTCAGGTGGTGTGAGGTAGTGGTGGTGGAGTCAGGTGGTGTGAGGTAGTGGTGGTGGAGTCAGATGGTGTGAGGTCGTGGTGGAGTCAGATGGTGTGAGGTCGTGGTGGTGAAGTAAAATGGTGTGAGGTCATGGTGGAGTCAGATGGTGTGAGGTCGTGGTCGTGGTGGAGTCAGATGGTGTGAGGTCGTGGTCGTGGTGGAGTCAGATGGTGTGAGGATGTCGTGGTGGAGTCAGATGGTGTGAGGATGTCGTGGTGGAGTCAGATGGTGTGAGGTCGTCGTGGTGGAGTCAGATGGTGTGAGGTCGTGGTCGTGGTGGAGTCAGATGGTGTGAGGATGTCGTGGTGGAGTCAGATGGTGTGAGATCGTGGAGGAGTCAGGTGGTGTGCGGTCGTCGTGGTGAAGTAAGATGGTTGTGGGGTCGTGTGTGGGGAGTCAGATGGTTGTGAGGATTGTCGTGGTGGAGTCAGATGGAGTGAGGTCGTCGTGGTGGAGTCAGATGGTGTGAGGGTCGTGGTCGTGGTGGAGTCAGATGTGTGAGGTCGTGGTCGTGGTGGAGTCAGATGGCGTGAGGTCGTGGTAAGATTACCGACGCAACGTCCGTCAACCAGCTAACATCTTGACCGGCGTGGGTCTGGGTGTGTCCACAGGCGCCGACTGACGGACGGGAGGAGGAGACGCACCGTGGGAACGACACGCAGGGATGAGGGGCAGCTGGCAGCGGGGTCTGCACATTTGTGTTAAACCCAACCTTGTACCGCTACGGTACAGTTGACTTCCTGGGCAACGTGTTAAACCCAACCTTGTACCGCTACGGTACAGTTGACTTCCTGGGCAACGTGTTAAACCCAACCTTGTACCGCTACGGTACAGCGGTGAAGCAGAACCATCTGTTCTGAGCATGACAACAGACGGTACAATTCCACGTTCCTATCATTTATCTTTTTTTTTTCTTCTTTTCTTTTTTTTTTGTGTTCAAAAGTCCTTATCGTGGCCACAACTAAAATTAAGAAGAAACAGATTAACCGATATCAATGTTAGGGAACGATACGAGAAACAATTGTACGAAGAATGAATGACACATCTCCAGGTCATCATGGGCATGACCACATGCGCGCTCTCTCATACCCAGGGCGATCATACATTGATTCATGGGATCCAGTTGACATTCCGGGACTCGCCAGCAGCAAAATAGAAGGAGAAAGGAAGACCTGCAGGCATCCAGTACGATGATGAACTGTTGCCAGAAGCATCGGCCCACACAACCCGCTGCGGGGGTGGAGCGAGCAAGTCACTGTGTGGTGGTGAGACGCATCATCTACTTCCTTACAGGACCTGGCCGCTACGTGACTCACACCGACCGTCAGCCACGGAGGGAAGGAAGAGGAGGAGTCAAGCTTGCCTCCCTCCCACCCAATTCATGAAACACCCTGGTCTCTCCGGAGGCTTCCTATGGGGACGTCAGTCGCCTATGAATTCCGGTACACTTACGTGGGACGTTCTGGCGGCATCTCTCTCACCCACACTGGGAGTTCTGTCGTTCGCAGAGAGGCCAGTGGGGGGCTACCGTCAACAGACTTGAAGGCAAGTCGACTCCGTGGTGGGGACAGCCCAACCCCTTTCATTAGTTCTAAGTTTATGTTATCAATGCACCTCCGCCGTCGGCGGTGCTGGTGCAGATATGGAGTGTTGGTGTTCTCAACCTGTACTGCCACTTGGACAAGTGACCACGGAGGGACCACTGTGGATAATAGGAACTGTCTGTATGTACGGTATCTGGGCCACGGTATTGTAGCTCAGACTCCAACTCCTTGAGCACGACGACGGTACGATCCTTGAGCACGACGACGGTAGGACCCTTGAGCACGACGGTACGACCGTTGAGCACGCCGATATGACCCTTGAGCACGTCGGTGCGATCCTTGAGGACGTCGGTACGACCCTTGAGCACGACGGTACGACTCTTGAGCACGTCGGTACGATCCTTGAACACGACGGTACGACCCTTGAGCACGACGGTACGACCCTTGAGCACGTCGGTACGACCCTTGAGCACGACGGTGCGACCCTTGAACAAGCCGGTACGACCCTTGAGCACGATCATGCGTCCCTTAGCTAAAGTATGATAGCCTAGCCTTTGACATGACCCTTAAGCGTCAAGTTAAAACGTCATTCCATCTCACTCAAGGGTCGTTCCCACGTGTTCTGGGGTTTTACCATCGTGCCCAAGGGTCGTAACGTCGCTCTCAAGGGTCACAAAGTCGTGCTCAAGGGTCGCATCGTCGTTGCTAAGGATCACAAAAGTCGTGCTCAAGAGTCGCATCGTCGTTGCCAAGGGTCGTACCATCGTGTTTAAGGGTCGCACCGTCGTACTCAAGGGTCGCACCGTCGTGCTCAAGGGTCGCACCGTCGTGCTCAAGGGTCGCACCGTCGTGCTCAAGGGATTGCACCGTCATACATCACGAATTACAACTTTAGATCGACGCTAAGAAGTATTACAGTTTACAAAAGAACGAGCGATCTGCTACCACGGGTCTGTGTCACCAAACGCATCCCTAACAACTGCACTTGAACATCACCTAAATCTTTCCTGACCACGTCCGTCACCAAGTAACGATGGCGTTCTCTTCGGCAACCTATTTTCCTCTAACTTTACGCTGAATGTTTCCTTTACTAGTCCCTTCCTCTCCTAATGGATCTACGCCCCCTATCCTCCGAGGTCTCTCCCAGTTAAAGGTGGGCGAGGCGTATAGACAGGATTGCGTACATTCTCATATGAGAAGTGAGAGAGCATACGTCTAGGCAAGCTTCGATCCTCGCTAGCCTGTTTCGTCCGTTCAAACCCCCCCCCCCCCCAACTGCTCTTCCTAAGCTAAACTAACCTTAACTCTCTTCGTGTGTCACAGCCCCCCCCCCCCCCCTTCCTCCACCTCGGCAAAGGGTCTGGCTGCTGCTTCTTCCCATAGCTTCTGTGTGAAGACCAGCCAAGCGAGGATCGGCCGTTATGACACTTGATTCTTCTCCTCGAACTTGAATGCTGTGGAATTCTCTTTCCACTCTCGTCTTCCTCTCACCTTTGCACCTGTCAGAGTCAGATTAATACCTACAATCTTTTTCTTATAACCCTTCGTTTCCTTTTTTTTTTTTTTTCCTTTCATTCAAGATGGTCACGAGTGCGGGCGTATTTTCACCCAAGCCATGTCGACTACGAAGGGGGGGAAAAAAAAGAAGGTCAACACGAGCGCATGCAAATATATATACTCATACAAATGCGTATACATACACAGACACAAATATCCTTATGACAAGATATTACACAAGAGGTCGGTAGTATAGTGTGGGAGTAGACAAGGAGCGGCAAAGACCTAGCTAGAGATGTGAGGTGGTGCACGGCACCCAGCCAGCAGCTGGACCCACACTGACCTTGTTGCTTGTGATCAGCCACGAGTGACGACGGCTGCACCTGGCCCCGGGAGTCACGCACCCTTAAGTACAGACACTGCCACCCCTCATCTTGCCGTAACATGTGGCGTCATTATTGTGACCTCATCCCGGCGGGGTATCCGGGGTCAATAGAGCGACAGCTGCCATTGTGTGAACGTCTCTTTATCCTTGGTATACCTCATTATCTTATCTTATTTTAGGGAGAGATAATTTTCTGCAATCCGGGATGTCTGCTTTCATAATTCTGGTATGACAATGGAGGGCCAGATAACAGTAGATCTGCTGATGGTCTAAATATGAGGTTATCTGCTGGAGGACAGTGCATGGGAAAGCCAGATAACAGAAGACCTGATGGTCTATGACGAGGTTATCTGCTGGAGGACAGTACATGGGAAAGCCAGATAACAGAAGACCTGATGGTCTATGACGAGGTCATCTGCTGGAGGACAGTAACAGAATCTTACACTCCTCATCTATACGAATGGAGGCAGGATGGTAGAGCAGAAGTGGGTGGAGATAATGGAGTTCTTTCCTCTGTCTTTTACCAATAATTCAGTTCATTCCTGAGTTCAGTTGTCCCATTTTCTGAGTAGCTGACGGAAGATGTCATCAACTGTTCAAACACTCTGCAATCGATAAACCCATAATTTTTTTTTACCTCCCTCTCTAGTACTTACGAACGTCCTTAAATCGAGCGGCGCTGGTGGAGACGGGGAGGTGGACCTTCTGTTGATCCTTCTCGTAATAAGTATTTACCAACGACCAGGGCGCGGGCTGGTAGGAGTGAGTGAGATAAGGAGAGTGGGAGGAGAAAGCGGCAATCAGCGCCGCCTGGATCAGTGGCCGGTGTGTATAGAGTCATCCCTTTGCAACGAGGGTCCGACGGACGGGCGATCCGCCAGATGCGTTAGCGTCCCCCATGTCTCGTTTTTGTCCCCCGACCCCGGATTAGATCCTACTGTTTCGCGCGATACGATCAAAATAACTTTATCTTGGCGGGCAATCATGGAAGAATTCTATTGGCCGGCAATTTTTATCGCTGCCGAGCGGGCGGGCGTGCTGATGCCCGCCCGGCACGCAACGGAGGACGACGGAGAGAAAAGGATTCCCATTTGTAGAGCAGCAATTTCAGACGTCATGGTAGCGGCGGTGCCACCAGGTGTGACGGCTGATGGATGGGAGGAGGAGGAGGAGGAGGAGGAGGAGGAGGAGGAGGAGGAGGAGGAGGAGGATCCATCCAACCCCGTGTGAACATCCTGCGAACTACAGGGGGAGTGAGGGGAGGGAGAGGAGGAGGAGGAGGATCATCACCACCAGCGACGAACGGCAGCGTTACGAGTACACACAGGAAGGTGATGTGTGTGTGTGTCGGCAGCCCACCACCCTCCACACCCACCCACACCACCTTACTAGGACGGTGATGGAAGGGGGGCGGCTCTCTCTCTCTCTCTCTCTCTCTCTCTCTCTCTCTCTCTCTCTCTCTCTCTCTCTCTCTCTCTCTCCCGACGAAGAAATCGGACACCCGGAGGAACGCGCCTCTGGGGACACGGCGCCCAACGACCGTCAACACACCTGCTACGGCGGCGGCGGTCCCCTCAGGGGGCAAGAGCGGCGGGCTTGAGAGAGAGAGAGAGAGAGAGAGAGAGAGAGAGAGAGAGAGAGAGAGAGAGAGAGAGTAACCCCCCTCCCCCCCTCCGGCACTCCCTCGCTGTTCATCCTCAACGTGACCTAACTCACACTTCACAAAGGGCCGAGGAGGGAGAGAGAGAGAGAGAAAAAAAAAAAAGAAACACGCACAAAAACACCCTCCCATTGTTCATCGTCTCACTCGACACTTCGCGTGTGCGTGTACGTGTGTGTGTGTGTGTGTGTGTGGAGTGCAGGTGTCATCAATAAGGTGTACTTATGCAATGATGCCGCTGCCACTCAACTTCAAAGAGGTAAAGACGAATATATTATTTACCTCTTTATTCGTCACAGGAAACATTTCATCAGAAAGCGCTTCTGTAGCAACTTTTGACTTCTAAATCAACAACTTTAAAGACGCCGACTGGGAATGGATTTGGGCATAACATAAATGGATCAACCTCGGTGTTCTTCCTCGTGTTTGTTTACACCAATGTTCGTTTCACTATATTTTTGTTTGTGTTTACGTCAATGTTTGTTCCACTATATTTTTGTTTGTGTTTGTTTACGTCAGTGTTTGTTTCACTATATTTTGTTTGTGTTTGTTTACGTCAATGTTTGTTTGACTACATTTTTGTTTGTATTTGTTTATATCAATGTTTGTTTCATTATATTTTGTTTATATTTGTTTACATCAATGTTTGTTTCACTATATGTTGTTTGTGTTTGTTTACATTAATTTTTGTTTCGCAATATTTTGTTTGTGTTTGTTTACGGCAACGTTTGTTTTACTATCTTCTGTTCGTGTTTGTTTATTTTTATATTTGTTTCACTATAATTTGTTCGTGTTTGTTTACACTGTTTATTTCACTACATTTTGTTCCTATTTCTTTATATTCACGTTTATTCCACTATCTTTTGTTCGTGTTTGTTTACATCAATGTTTGTTTCACTATTTCTCTAGGCTTCATCCTTTCAACCTTGGTAAATACATATGACGAAAACTGGGGCAAAAGTTGGTGTGAAGTGCGAACGCTGTTTCCCTTCAACCCTGGTGAGGAGCGCGGCCCGCACCACTGGCATGATGATGTCGCTCATTGACTTACCACGAGGCGGCAGAGAAACTGAATATACCAGTGATAGAATACACTCTCACTGGCGAATGTAACCACGTATTACTTGAGTCTGAATGTGTGGCAAATAAGAACATATGGAGATCTACAGAAGAAACCCTCAGACTGAAAAAGAGAGGGGGGGACATGATCCTCAAAAAATCGACAAATTCACCCAGGTTTCTCGCAGAAGAGAAACTGGGGAATTCACCTTCATTTTCCTATAATTTTGATCAACCGTTGTGGTCGACTCTACGAAACCTACAATGAAGGAGTTAGAAAGAACACGGGTACTCTCAGATGCGAACGGAGGAAGGAAGGTTAGAGAAGAAAGAGAAACGATTCCATGACAAAAAGAAAAAAAAAAGAAGAATCGTCGAAAAACAAAATGAAATTTGGGGACAGAATACGAGGATCTAATTACATGGTACAACAGCCAAGGAGGATTCGAAGGTATGATACAAGCAGGAACGAATGCAGCAAGGAAGGAGGAACACAGAAACCATAAGACGAATAATGAATACATGGCAGGAGATTACCCAAACCTATACCATCAAAACGTCAGGAGTAAAAAAGGGTCAGTTAACCAGCAGTTCATCTGGTGGAAGTCAGAAGGGAAGACGCGTTGAGCAAGACGTAAAAAGATAAGGGTGGAAATTAATGAACATCTTAAGAATGTTCTTATTCTTTTTTTTTTTTTTTTTTTTGCACAGCAGCAGCTGTGCAAAGCAGAGGACACCCTAGCCCAGCACTAAGCCACGGGATGGACGAGGTCTTGACGGAGGAGAGAGAGAGAGAGAGAGAGAGAGAGAGAGAGAGAGAGAGAGAGAGAGAGAGAGAGAGAGAGAGAGAGAGAGAGAGTAGACTACGAGGGTCTTGATCAAACTCAAGACCCTGATAGAGTGTCCACATAAAGAATGAAGCGGCAGACACGGCTAATCTGAACGCGACCAACGGCGTTCTATATTGCACCAAAGAGAGGCAGCAACGCCGAGCGAGTGGGAAACACATGCAAATACCCAAAACATCTTTAAGATGGGTGACAGGGAAACTGCACTGGACTACAGACCACACTCTCTCTCTCTCTCTCTCTCTCTCTCTCTCTCTCTCTCTCTATATATATATATATATATATATATATATATATATATATATATATATATATATATATATCTATTCATCTATCTATCTATCTATCTCTGGACCGTGTCAGCCCGGAGAGATGTAAAGGCCTCGTCCAAAATGGAGGAGTAGTAGCTGGACAGAATATGTGACGTCATCGTGAATGCTGACATTATACAAAAGTTCTAAAAAAAAAAGATAAAAAGTTTGATGACCGTAAAGAAAGTTCAAGATATGCCCCCCCCTCCCCGAGTGTACAAATCCCCCTCTCCAATTCTGTACAAACAGGTAACTACGTGGGCACCACGGCGCACCGGTCAAGCGTCTCGACCTACCAATGTAACGGGGTCAGGGGAGTTCGACTTCTGAACACGGGGGCAGAAGGCCTACAGTCAATCCAGCTGTTCATCCTCCTCTTTCCTTTTTCTTTCTGGTCTTAGTCGATGCCTGGCGTAAGCTTCGGGTGGTGTGCGTGTGTGTGTGTGTGTGTGTGTGTGTATAAATAACCTTGAGGCATGGAACATATAAATACAAGGTTAAAACAATGAAGCTACACCAGTGTAAAAGAATTTCCCAGTAACACACACACACACACACACACACACACGACACAAGGGCAACAAGTGAAGGTTGATCCTCCAAGTTCCAGGTCCCAATTATCGTTAAGTCATCAGGAGTCCGGAATATTAAGCGACATCAGGAGGACGTGTTCCTCAGACGTAAGCAGCTGGCTGAAATTCTTGATTACACACGGTCGGCTGGGACTGCCTCACACACACACACACACACACACACACACACACACACACACACACACACACACACAGACACACACACACACACACACACACCTTTCTGCATACGCTAGGATGTGTATCTGTGTATTTGTGCATACATCCACATGACTTAAGACATAGTACACACACACATACACACGAAGTTAAAAGACGGGGCAACACGAGTGTAAAACTCACAAATGGTAATCACATACAGGCACATACGAACACATGTAACATATGAACACATATAACATGCTATTCGACTGTTCTTCTTCATACTGTTTACACACGAGCCTTGTAAGTGTTAATATCGTACGAGAAAGTGACAAGGGTTGCCAATCTGTGGCTGATGCACGTTCTTCCAAATGGTTAGTACACGTAACGCTTCAACGAGTCTCTCATTGCACGGGAGTGAGTCGTCCATTAACTGGTCAGGGATGATAGACAGGAGAGGGGCTTTCTCTTGTAGCGTCCTGCCACTGTCGTCCATGCGCAGACGTAGGATCTTATTACTGCCCTCCAGAAGACGACCTCTTTATAGACCATCAGGTCTTGTGTTATCTGGCTTTCCCATGTACTGTCCTCCAGCAGATAACCTCGTCATAGACCATCAGGTCTTGTGTTATCTGGCTTTCCCATGTACTGTCCTCCAGCAGATAACCTCGTGATACACCAACATGTCTTGTATCATCTAGCCTTCCCATGTATTACATCACCGTCAACCTCAGGCACCATCAATCTATCTGGTCCATTCAGTCAGTCAGCCACCCGAAGCTCCCAAGCGTCTTCAGTCAGAGGCAAATGCATCACCCGTCAGTGTGTGTGTGTGTGTGTGTGTGTGTGTGTGTGTGTGTGTGTGTGGCCTGGTGGTACTGGATGTTGGCCAGGGGCTTGCACACTACTGCCCAGCTCCCACTGTAACAATGTTTTTATGCTTCCATATTCTCTCTCTCTCTCTCTCTCTCTCTCTCTCTCTCTCTCTCTCTCTCTCTCTCTCTCTCTCTCTCTCTATTGTAGAGAGAATTCGGAAATGTTTTCCAGCTTCAAAAAGCAAACTATGAACGACTACAAACAAATGAACAGATGGAAAATAAAAGGTTTCACTAACAATGATTCGGGAACCACGTGCGTCACAATGCCTCTGTTTATTGCATTGGAAACCATTTGATCTATCGATGTGTTGGTCGACCCCCACACACGCGCACCGAACATCACCAGGTACTGAGCATACACGTTATCACGGCTATAGTAAGTTTATATTCTCACAATACTAATACTACTACTACTACTACTACTTACTACTAATACTACAGCTATTACCCCTACTACCACTACTGCTGCTACTACTACTACAATACAGCAACTACTAATACTACTGCTCTTGCTGTTACTCTTATTATTACTATTGCTAAAACTAATATCATTACTGCTATCGCTACTACTACTATTGCTACTACTACTGATGCTACTGCTACTCCTACTACTACTGCTACTACTACTACTACTACTACTACCACTACTACCACTCTTACTGTTACTGCTATCATTCCTATTACTACAACTACCACTACTACTGCTGCTACTCCTATTACAACTACTGCTACAACAACAACTACTACTACTACGACTACTACTCTTACTTCTAGTATTACTATTACTACTACTACTACTACTACTACTACACATATGAATAACCATACGTATACATACACGAAGCATGCAAAAGCATACACACAAAAACGCCCACAAGCTCTCCAAACAGTAGCCACCCCTGGAAGCAGACGTGTTTATCAATGAAGCTATAGTTCACTCTCCTCCTCCTCCTCCTCCGCCTCCTCCTCCTCCCTGCACCCTCCCACAGACACCACTCCTCCTCCAACCGCCGTGGCTTAATAATCCACCAAGGCGGCGGTCTGACAGGCAGCGGGGGCGACCACTTCGAGCGCCCAACATGAATACTGCAGCCGAGCCCAGACCCGGTCCCGGACCCATCGCGGCCGCCGTCCACCGTCCGAGGGAAACCACTCCACCGCCGGCTCCTGCCGGACACCTCGCTACGCCGACCGCACAGGCGGCCGGACCGTCCGACAGCAAAAGGTCGTGGCGGCGGCCGGATTAACAAGTGAGGCCAGTGTGGACGGCCGGGAGACCGCACCGTCCATGCGAGGGGCACCTCACGCGACCACTACCTCGGAGGGGGTCCGGGGTACATAGCTTCCCGCACGGCCTCCCTCCCGCTCTCGCTGGTTTATACCCCACACCCACCCCTGGGGCTGCTGGGTTTACCCACACCCACCCCTGGGGGATGTTGGTTTATCCCACCCATCGCTGGGGGGGTGGCAAAATGATATTCAGATCTTCCCAGCCTCTCCCTCCTCCCCCAAAAGCGCCCCCTCAACCCGGGCTATATGACCAAGGGTGAGTCATGCAACACCAGGTGGGAGCGGGGTGGAGTGGATGGAGGTGCATGGCCGGTCATGTGTGGGTTGACTGGGTTAAGAGATGGTCAGGTTCCAACGGGCTCTCGGCAGACACTCACACTGGAGGGGGTCCTGACGACCGTCCTGCTGTCAACCACCACCTGAGGGAGATGGTTCCTTTTGAGTAGCATACCCGAAGGTCGTACCGTCGTGCTTCAAGGGTCGTACCGTCGTGCTTCAAGGGTCGTACCGTCGTGCTTCAAGGGTCGTACCGTCGTGCTTCAAGGATCAGACCGTCGTGCTTCAAGGGTCGTACCGTCGTGCTTCAAGGATCGTACTACCGTCGTGCTTCACGGGTCGGACCGTCGTGCTTCAAAGGTCGTACCGTCGTGCTTCAAGGATCGTACCGTCGTGCTTCAAGGGTCGTACCGTCGTGCCTCAAAGATCGTACCGTCATGCTTCAAGGGTCGTACCGTCGTGCAGCGAGTCGTGCCGCCGCGCTCCAACACAGTTGCTGGAGTGTATATAAAATTACACTCGTATCCGACCCCACAACTCTTGGTTGGCCGCCAGATAATTTCCTGCCCAAAACTACTCGCTCGTGAACGCTTTTGTCTCGCTCCAGACTGAGAAATCTGATTACTCAATTAATGATGGGATTCGATTCGACGGTAATCCGTCGTGGCCTGCACACCAGCTCAAACAAACGAAACGTTCCCAGGTCCTACCTACCGTACGATCTACCTGACCACAAAATGTTTTGGTTCTGAGCCTCGGTGAGGGTGTGGAGAGTGAAGAGTTTTTCTTCTTTTCTCAAAAGATGGAAGATCAAGGGCAAACACAAGACCTGACATCAGGGCAAGACCTGACATCAGGGCTAGACCTGACATGGGGTTAAGCGAGACACAACATCAGAAAGGCTTTCAGATAAGAATGATCAAAACTTTCCCTATCTCGTCAGGAGCTCCATATACCCATAATGGTGGTGTAATACCTACCGAAGAGAAAGGGGGAGTAAGGGATGGGAGAGAAACCGAAGGAACAGTAACAGAAGAAACAGAGACGTATGGGATGGTAAAAAAAAAAGAAAGCTAACAGAATGGATAGTACCAGAAGAGGAAAAGAAGGGAGAGGAACAAAAGAGGACAAGGAACGATTATAACGAAAATAAAAGAAAAGCATGAATATAAAAAGTCAATATGGCAATATATATATATATATATATATATATATATATATATATATATATATATATATATATATAGATATATATACATATGTGTGTGTGTGTGTGTGTGTGTTACTGGACTATGCATGCAGGTGGTCACATCCCCCCATTGAAAAGTCACCTCTGGCATGGCTGTGTGAATCACAGACAATGGAGAGACATGGGTACACGTCTCGACAGCGCAGCCTACCGTTTCTCTTCTGCGTCCAAAATAGATCGATAGACAGATAAAACAGATGGGGAGATGGTTGACTACCCGACTGAAACTCAGCCATAACTAAAGGCGTCGAACGTAGCTACACTGCGCTGTGTCTATCAGTGTACCAGACCATCTTTACAGTGTAATACACGTTCTTCTTAAATAAGGCCAAATACAATTGCTGTAAATAGAGGCCGACTGCTGAGCAGGGAGCAACGAGGACCCATTACCACAGTCACAAGCGGTGACATTCTGAGCTCAAGCAGAGCGAGGCTTCTCTCGTACGTACAGCACACGTTCATTACGCTACAATCCACGTACATCGGGTCCAAAGTCCTCACGAAGTACACTCCAACACGGGGCACTAAAGCCACGGGGGAGGGGAGGGAGGTAATGGCTCTTCAACCTTACTTCACTCTAAACTGCGTCAAAAAGGATCATCCTGAACACACGCCACGTTGTGAAAAACTCTCTTCTTCCTCCTCCTCCTCCTCCTCCTCCTCTTCCTCCTCCTCCTCCTCCTCCTCCTCTTCTTCTTCTTCCTCACACGGATCGACTAATTTCACTCACTCGTAAAGATACGTGGAGGACCATTATACTCGCCCGGACACGGGGTCTCACTCATATCTTCACCGTGAGTATGAATTCTAGTCCCTCAGTACATGGTAGGCGTCGGTGAGGGACCTTACCACACACACACACACACACACACACACACACACACAGGCCGACACGGGGAGGGGGCAAAAATCGTATTTATCTACACAAGTTCATCATCACAAACAGCTGTGCATGTCCCATCCAGTATAAATAACATCCCAACTTTTTTTTTTTCAGTCGAGGAAAAAAAAGAAAAAAAAACTACTGCAGATTAAAGGACTCTTGTTTTTTAATGACGCAAACATTTATTATTTTTTCCCCACCCTAAACTTAATCTGTGATGATACATTGTCTACACCACCGAGAGGGAACACTTCAACTAAAGGTCTCCTGGTTATATGTGGACGTGGTGGAGGGAGGGGGGGGGGGTAAACACTCGCGGCGGACCCCCATCTCTCTCTCTCTCTCTCTCTCTCTCTCTCTCTCTCTCTCTCTCTCTCTCTCTCTCTCTCTCACACACACAAAACTTTTCCGAAACCTTTCTCATTTCACTGTCTTCATTCAATTTTCGTCACTTTACCTTCTTCCTTTCGTCCACAACTCGATCCATTCATGAACCTTTCACTCTACGGCTGCTACTTGACGTTGCTCGTGACGAAGTTCTGCAAGGTGGTGTTCCCCGTCACCAGCGTACGGTTGAATCTCTGCCCGGTAAAAATGGCTTCGGGGGTGAGATCGCAGTCGACACCGCTACCGTGGTCACGACCACTCGAGGAATATGCGATCGGTTTATCGCCTCTCCCTCGTGTGGTGAGGGTGCAGCAGCCAACACACACACGGAGAGGTGTGGTGAAGGTGCAGCAGCCAACATACACACGGAGAGGTGTGGTGAGGGTGTAGCAGCCAACATACACACGGAGAGGTGTGGTGAGGGTGCAGCAGCCAACACACACACGGAGAGGTGTGGTGAGGGTGTAGCAGCCAACACACGGAGAGGTGTGGTGAGGGTGTAGCAGCCAACACACACACGGAGAGGTGTGGTGAGGGTGTAGCAGCCAACACACACACGGAGAGGCCTCTGCGTTCCCTTACGTTACAGTTCTTTCACATCCTTTTCCGTAGCCTTTAACGTGACTTCAGTGCAATTATAAGTTACGTGAACGGAGAGGGGTTTCTGTAAGTAACTGGATGCCGTTTACAGCGTCCACTACAGTAAGTGTACGAGAATACACCGCTACAGCAGCTGTAGTAGTAGTCCTCCACCGGACTAGATTTATATATTAAGACTTACATGAAGACATACAGGAATTACAGGCCTTCCTTGCAGGAGGGTGTGCTCACCTACTCCGTCGACACAGTCGAGGATGACATTCTACGTTTCACTCGCGCGCGCGCGGGGGAAGGGAGGTGAGGCCAGACAGTTCCTACATACCATGTCATCAAGTCCTCTGAACAACGTACTTACCTAATACTTAAAAGAGGAGGAAGGGAAAGACACAGAAGCCACTACACTCTCCTGCTCGACTCTGTAGCTTAACACATACCTGCAGGAGGAGAAAGAGGAGGAAAACAGTTACTATCCACGCATGATTCACAGTGTTAACATCTACACTATACGTTACATTACAAACGTTCAAAATCTCAAAGTTAAATTGGCTTAACATACGCTAATGCGAAACGCATAACGCGAAAACAGAAGGAACTAAAATCAGTGGCAGTTTAACTAAAAATAAAACTACACATTATTGCTGTCTCCGAAACATGGATAAACACAGAGGAGGGAAACAAATCATTACGTATAAGTTTTTCACTAAATAGGATCAGCATTAAACAGGCATGTTGATCATTCCCTAACTGTTAGCAGTTAAAGCAGCCACACCAGACGGAGGTACTTACGGTTCTCAGAGAGACGAAACAACCATGGAAACATGTAAACCACCTTTTGGTGTCGCACACACACACACACACACACACACACACATATATATATATATATATATATATATATATATATATATATATATATATATATATATATATATATATAATGAAATAAAATCAATCGTAAGCAGCAGGAGATGTACAATTTCAAGTAGCCTCTGACGACCACGGTGTAAACTGGACAACCCTAACAGGTGACAAAGAAAGGATCTAGCTTAATCAAAGACACGTTCCTGAGCGCAACACTTGCTTGACCCACGAGAGACAATAACATTCTCAACGTGGGAGGAAAACAAAAATGATAGATACATATACTGAAGATACCACGAGACGTTCCCACTAACTGAACAATTACAGAAAAAAAAACAAGTTATTACGACAAGGATATTAATCCCAGGACTAAGATATCAATCCCAGGACTAAGATATTAATCCCAGGAGTAAGATATTAATCCCAGGAGTAAGATATTAATCCCAGGAGTAAGATATTAATCCCAGGAGTAAGATATTAATCCCAGGAGTAAGATATTAATCCCAGGAGTAAGATATTAATCCCAGGAGTAAGATATTAATCCCAGGAGTAAGATATTAATCCCAGGGCTAGATCATGGAAAAACTGAAGGTGTAAGACACTAGGAGCCCCAAAGGACTTGAAATTAGTGGAGTCACATTGATGCTAACACATCCAACTGGTCCTGACAACCGATCCTGGCGAGGTTTGAAATCGTCAGGCAATGGATACCCCCCCATAACCACAGTCTCCCAACACGTTACCAACAGAAGGCACGGCACCGCGAGACTGGACACTGGTAACCATCATTGCAGCACGATACATAGTGTTGTGCTGCAGTGAGATTTACCAAGATAGAGCCAGACACAAGATAGAGCCAAGAAATGGCATTTAAAATTGACGTTCAATTTGCCTCACGTCAATTTTTTGGAAAATGATGAACAAAACAGCCGAAAATTGTAACAATTTTTTCTATGAACAAAATACATATCAAAAGACAAAACAGCAAACGAATCTATAAGAGATTTTTTCCACCATTATGTGTAATAACTGCGATTCAAAAGTACCTACCCTCTGACGCACTGTACTCTATGACTTTTAAAAGGCTTCTAATAAGGTGCTACAGCATCAAAGGACTGCTACGTACACCATATGGCACAGGAAACAGATTTAAGGACATGGATGAGTGGTGGGTTCACCGAGAGAAAGCAACGCGTAGTTTTCAATGGACACGCTGAACGTTAACAAGTGGGGTACCAAGGGGGTCATTCCTTGGTCCTCTTCTTTTCTATAATCTATAAAAACGCCCTCGCTACAGGTCTCAAATCTAAACTCTCAAACACTGTTATCAATTAAAAAAAATATATGTATATACAGGTATAACTCTAAATGAACAAGATACTCAAATAAAAACCATCGAGATATCTTGACAAATTACCATAGCCTCTTGGGGCTGGTGGGAATTGAAATCTAACGAAGACAAACAAACGTACAGTTCCGCGCTTTGGAAACAGAAATAAGCAAGGCGAATGTAACACGGCCAACACCTCGGTACCCACATTAAATGAAGGAGAGTATTTGGAGTCGTTCTCAGCAACAATCTGAGGAACACTTAAACAACTTTCAGCAGCAAGCAATAAAGCAGAATGAATGTTAGCTTTTATAGCTGCGAACATCAGCTTAAAAGCGCCAGAAACGATTCCGACACTCTTCAACACCTTAGTAAGACCAAACGCAAAATATGCTGTTGAATTCTCAACTCAGAACTATAAAAAAGGAGAGGGGGGAAAAACTTGACCAAGTACAAACAAGAGCCACAAAACTAGTTCTTGCGCTGGGAAACGTACAATATGAGCGGAGGTTCAGAAGATTTAATTTCTTTTATGTCAAGAAGGTCGACTTTAGTGGAAATTTGATACAAGTATCCCCCCCCCCCCTCCCTCTAAAAAGAATATAATACTTAACAAAGCCGACCATAAAAATCATAAGAGACGTACAGGGAACACAAAAGCCATGCCCGTCACTTGGACAAAATGGAATGAAACGTAAAGGATGTTTTACTAAATTAGAAAAAGAAAAAATGTTCCTTTCCAAACACATCTGCCGAACACTGGTACGAGTTAGCCCTTAAAAGCTGTTGATGCCTTCCTAATCACGTTGATCATTCGGGTTTGCCACAATGTGAAAATACTGAGACAAACATACATTAACGCGTTTTATATCACTACCACGTTAAGTCCTCCTCCTCCTCCTCCGCCTCCTCCTCCTCCAACAGACTCTCAGTGAGAGAATATATTAGCATAATTTACTCGAGTGTAGACAACAGTGTTCATTTTCGCTCTTTCCTCTTAAAATTCCACGATCGCTTCACTTCAACAATACGTAGCATTTCCTCTTTACATCAACCATTCTCTATCCTGACGGCTCTTCTCACAAGAAGGAAGGGTGGGCTGGGAGCCTTTCTAATATTCTATCGTAACCTAATCCCTCTCGAACAGAACCCAGCAGACCACGTCGTCGGAGTACAACAGGCTGTCTCTGTCACCCGTTTTTTTCCCCTCCCTTCCCCTTGTTATTTACTGAGAGTACATACGGAAGTTTACAGCAGCGATCCACTCCAGTATGTGAGGGAAAGTACACCGTACGTGATGAATGGATAATTTTGAATGGGCAACACTAGTGTGCGCGTCTAAGTGTCTGCGCTCACTACAGTGGTCTCCAGCAGGAGTGGTCGCTGAGCAAGGGGTCTTGTTCCTGGCTGCGGATCACCCAGCGATGAAGTGGATAAGGAAAGAAACCGTTGATGATGAGTGCGTGAGTGCGTGGGTGTGAAGCTGTATTTCTTGATGGGTGTGAAACCCACAAGACGGGTATGCTAACCCTTCTTTAGGGTGTGGGGTTCAACTCAAAAGCCAGGGCAATCGTTCCAAAGGTGGTAGTAACGGCGTGCTCCTGGGTCGTCCCGCCGTCGTACGCCAGGGGTCGTCCCGTCGTCGTACTCCTGGGTCGTCCCGTCGTCGTGCTCCTGGGTCGTCCCGCCGTCGTACTCCAGGGCCGTCCCGCCTTTGTATTCCAGGGTCGTACCATCGTCGTACTACAGGGTCGTCCCACCGTCGTACACCAGGGGTCGTCCCGTCGTCGTACTCCTGGGTCGTCCCGTCGTCGTGCTCCTGGGTCGTCCCGTCGTCGTGCTCCTGGGCCGTCCCGCCGTCGTACTCCAGGGCCGTCCCGCCGTTGTATTCCAGGGTCGTACCATCGTCGTACTACAGGGTCGTCCAGTCGTCGTACTCCAGGGGTCGTACCGTCACATCCTCGAGTCCTTCCTACCGCCGTGCTCAGGGGTCGGATCACAGTGGCGCACAGTTGGTCGTACCGTCATGGTACTCAGTAATGGTCGTAACGTTTTCGTGGTGGTACTCGAGGATGTCGTACCGTCATGGTACTCAGTAATGGTCGTACCGTCTTCGTGGTGGTACTCGAGGATGTCGTACCGTCATGGTACTCAGTAATGGTCGTACCGTCTTCGTGGTGGTGGTCGCGGATGTGTCTGTGCAATCAAGATGTTCAACTGAACCCAAACAGCTTTGAGATGTTCTGTTGAACCCCGAGAGACGGAGGTACGGTACACTGGGGCAGGAAAGGCGTTGATCTATGTATCTTAAACACTGGGCCTCCCCGACACACACACCTCTCTCTCTCTCTCTCTCTCTCTCTCTCTCTCTCTCTCTCTCTCTCTCTCTCTCTCTCTCTCCACACACACACACACACACACACACACACACAGGCCTCTCTCTCTCTCTCTCTCTCTCTCTCTCTCTCTCTCTCTCTCTCTCTCTCTCTCTCTCTCCCGACACACACACACACACACCAGGGCGGCAGTAAATTATAGACTGGCAGAGTAAATGTCACCGAGAGTAGGTAAGGAATAGTGGGACGCTCACACCACTGTGTGTGTGTGTGTGTGAGAGAGAGAGAGAGAGAGAGAGAGAGAGAGAGAGAGAGAGAGAGAGAGAGAGAGAGAGAGAGAGAGAGAGAGAGAGTTACTCTGTCTCCGGGTGTGATGGGTTATGTATGTGGCGATCCGTCGCCAGTAAACGGCGGGTCACGAAACTACCCGGGGTTCCCTGATGGTGTCTTCCTCCTCCCCCTCTTACTCTTCCTCCTCCTCCTCCTCTTCCTCCTCCCCCTCTTACTCTTCCTCCTCCTCCTCCTCTTCCTCATCCTCCTCTTCCTCCTCCTCCTCCTCCTCCAGGCGACAGTTCACACTGAAACATCCTTCCCCCTCTGATATAAGACCGTTGGATAACCTCCTCCCATCCCCGGATACCACCCCCGAATACCAACCCCGGATACCACCCAGAGATACCAACCCCGGATACCATCCCTGGATACCACCCCCGGATACCATCCCCGGATACCACCCCCGGATACCATCCCTGGATACCACCCCCGGATACCACCCCCGGATACCATCCCTGGATACCATCCCTGGATACCACCCCCGGATACCACCCCCGGATACCACCCAGAGATACCATCCCCGGATACCACCCAGAGATACCATCCCCGGATACCATCCCTGGATACCACCCATGGATACCACCCCCCGGATACCATCCCCGGGATACCTCCCACGGATACCACCCCCGGATACCATCCCTGGATACTGACCCCAGATACCACCCCCGGATACCACCCCCGGATATCATCCCCGGATACCATCCCCGGGATACCACCCACGGATACCACTCACTGGATACCATCCATGGACACCAACCCCGGATACCATCCCTGGATACCAACCCGGATACCATCCCCGGATATCAACCCCGGATACCATCCCCGGATACCAACCCCTAGATACCACCCCCGGATACCAACCCCAGATACCACCCCCGGATACAAACCCCGGGATAAGGCCTGACGGAGGGAGTTTCAAGGAGAATATTCTGTCGTGTACGTTGTTCAAGGATAAGAACTCAGTACCAAAAAAAGAGGAAAGTAATAAAGTAAAATGATAATGGTAAATAAAATGAGCGAGATAAAGATTACTGAAAACGAAAAATAAAAGATCATGATAAATTAGAACTAAAATGTTATTAAGAGGGTAAAAATCATTAATGTCAAATAAAAATGAACAGAAAGTGGCATCTATGATATGAAATATTACCTTTATATAAACAACAATTAAAAAATAACATCTCCGAAATAAAATATCAAAGTTAAATAAACGCCAAAAGAAAATAACATTACAAAATAGAATAACTATGTTTTAAATAAACGTCAGTAGAAAATAACATGACAAACTAAAAAATCAAAGTTAAATAAAACCAACAGAAAGTAACACAGATGAAATAAAACATCAAAGTTAACCATAAAAAAAAAAATCACTAGAAAATAACGCAAGTTAGAAAGAAGATGGAGTGTGTCGGCAGGACGCTGTGAGCAGATATATAGCCCGCTCCCAGCTCACACACACACACACACATACACACTGACACACACACACACACCACGCACACACACACACACACACACACACACACTGACACACACACACACACACCACGCACACACACACACACACACTAACACACACACACACACACACTAACACACACACACACACACACACACATGACCTTGAGTGGAATCCTCCCCCGCAAACTTTGTTGGCACGTTGAATAAATCATTAATTAAAGCTATCCTCCACCAGCAAGCAGTTTTTAAAAAAAGAGAGAGAGAGAGAAATTAAAAACAGTCATCAAATATGCATTTCTAAACTGCGAGGGCAGTAACACTAATAAGCAGGATCATATTTTAAAATAAGTGATATATATATATATATATATATATATATATATATATATATATATATATATATATATATATATATATATATATTATATTATATACGTTACAAAAATGAAATCCTTGAAGTGGTTGCCGCAAGCTGCGCGGAACAATGAGTTCATACATTTAGCGAAGGAAAAAAACAAATGCCTCTAAAATTAATGACCAGAATTAATAAGGCGTCGAATATTTCCACAAATCTTTACTTCCTCTGCAGTGAACCTTACCTCCACCTTAACTACCTGTAACCTCGTCAGTCAAGGGGGGCGAGAGGCGCACTACAGGGAATGGCTCTTCCAGGGAGTGGCTCTTCCAGGAAGTGGCTTCTCAATTTTCGCATGACCTCAAACAAAAACGACTCCCTCGTGTTTCATGATGACGTCACCAAACCTCAAGTGGTCATTGTACGTGATTGAACCTTCAAGTGACCACTGTACGTGACTGAACCTTCAAGTGACCACTGTACGTGACTGAACCTTCTAGTGACCACTGTACGTGACTGAACCTTCAAGTGACCACTGTACGTGACTGAACCTTCAAGTGACCACTGTACGTGACTGAACCTTCAAGTGACCACTGTACGTGACTGAACCTTCAAGTGACCACTGTACGTGACTGAATCTTCAAGTGACCACTGTACGTGACTGAACCTTCTAGTGACCACTGTACGTGACTGAACCTTCAAGTGACCACTGTACGTGACTGAACCTTCAAGTGGCCACTGTACGTGACTGAACCTTCTAGTGACCACTGTACGTGACTGAATCTTCAAGTGACCACTGTACGTGACTGAACCTTCTAGTGACCACTGTACGTGACTGAACCTTCAAGTGACCACTGTACGTGACTGAACCTTCAAGTGGCCACTGTACGTGACTGAACCTTCTAGTGACCACTGTACGTGACTGAATCTTCAAGTGACCACTGTACGTGACTGAACCTTCTAGTGACCACTGTACGTGAATGAACCTTCTAGTGACCACTGTACGTGACTGAACCTTCTAGTGACCACTGTACGTGATTGAACCTTCAAGTGGCCACTGTACGTGATTGAACCTTCTAGTGACCACTGTACGTGATTGAACCTTCTAGTGGCCACTGTACGCGACTGAACCTTCTAGTGACCACTGTACGCGACAACCCCTTAAGTGACCACTGTACGTGATTGAACCTTCTAGTGGCCACTGTATGCGACAACCTCTTAGTGACCACTGTACGTGACTGAACCTTCTAGTGGCCACTGTACGTGAATGAACCTTAAGTGGCCTCCTGACTAGCGATCTAATGATAACTGAATGAAAAAACTCCTGAGTGCTTGCTAATGAAAAAGTTCTGACAAGCAAGTAAGCGTTAAGTTAAAGAACTCATCCTGACTAGCGAGTAACCCTTAATAAAAGAACTCATCCTGACTAGCGAGTAAGCGTTAAGTTGAAGAACTCATCCTGACTAGCGAGTAACCCTTAATAAAAGAACTCATCCTGACTAGCGAGTAACCCTTAATAAAAGAACTCATCCTGACTAGCGAGTAACCCTTAATAAAAGAACTCATCCTGACTAGCGAGTAACCCTTAATAAAAGAACTCCTCCTGACTAGCGAGTAACCCTTAATAAAAGAACTCCTCCTGACTAGCGAGTAACCCTTAATAAAAGAACTCCTCCTGACTAGCGAGTAACCCTTAATAAAAGAACTCCTCCTGACTAGCGAGTAACCCTTAATAAAAGAACTCCTCTTGACTAGCGAGTAAGCCTTAATAAAAGAACTCCTTCTGACTAGCGAGTAAGCCTTAATAAAAGAACTCCTGACTAGCGAGTAAGCCTTAATAAAAGAACTCCTCCTGACTAGCGAGTAACCCTTAATAAAAGAACTCCTCCTGACTAGCGAGTAACCCTTAATAAAAGAACTCCTCCTGACTAGCGAGTAAGCCTTAATAAAAGAACTCCTCCTGACTAGCGAGTAACCCTTAATAAAAGAACTCCTCCTGACTAGCGAGTAACCCTTAATAAAAGAACTCCTCCTGACTAGCGAGTAAGCCTTAATAAAAGAACTCCTTCTGACTAGCGAGTAAGCCTTAATAAAAGAACTCCTGACTAGCGAGTAAGCCTTAATAAAAGAACTCCTCTAGCGAGTAAGCCTTCACTTAAACATACGAACTCCTCCTGATAAGCGAGTAAGTGCTGTCCTGACTAGCGAGTAAGCCTTAACTTAAACATAAAAACTCCTGATAAGCGAGTAAGCGTTAAGTTTAATAATCGAATAAGAGTTGACCTACTGAGGGAAACAGCAGTAACATGCCACTGGGTCATTTGGAGGTTGTTTGCGATAGAGGAAGAGACAACGCAAACTCCTTGTGAGCGCCGAACGATTGGTTAACTCAATGAACGAAACTCATTCTGACAAGCGAGTTTGCGCTAACACGAACTGTTGAAGAACTGATGATGAGAAAGCGTTACCTTACGGGAATAATGACTCCTCCTCCTTAGCTGATAGTGAAGGAACTCCAGACTAGCGATATGGCGTTATCTTTAATAACGTAAGAACTGACTAGCGATATGGCGTTATCTTTAATAACGTAAGAACTGACTACCGATATGGCGTTATCTTTAATAACGGAAGAACTGACTAGCGATAGGGCGTTATCTTTAATAACGTAAGAACTGACTAGTGATATGGCGTTATCTTTAATAACGTAAGAACTGACTAGCGATAGGGCGTTATCTTTAATAACGTAAGAACTGACTAGCGATATGGCGTTATCTTTAATAACGTAAGAACTGATTAGCGATATGGCGTTATCTTTAATAACGTAAGAACTGACTAGCGATATGGCGTTATCTTTAATAACGTAAGAACTGACTAGCGATATGGCGTTATCTTTAATAACGTAAGAACTGACTAGCGATATGGCGTTATCTTTAATAACGTAAGAACTGACTAGCGATAGGGCGTTATCTTTAATAACGTAAGAACTTCTGAAAGTCGACTTAACCTTACCTTGAATAATGAAACAGCTCCAGAATAGCGAGTCAACGTACATTCAATAATGAATGAACTCATCTTTTTTTTTTCCTTCTCTTTTCATCTCCTTCATCTTTCCCACCTAAGACGCTTATGCCAGATGGCAGATATTAGATACCCAATCTTATCAGAAACAGTCATGGAAACACTTGCCTTATCTTCCTTATCAAAAAATACATTAACAAACAACTTCATGTAAACACGGTCACGCCGACCCAAGGGAGGGAAGATATATGACAACATAAACAATGATGGGATAAGAAATATAACGATATAAGATTTGGGGCGAAATGCTCAAGATAAGAGATAGATAAAACTAAAGAGCTACAAGGAAGATTAAGATAGAGCTACAAGGAAGATTAAGATAGAGCTACAAGGAAGATTAAGATAAAGCTACAAGGATGATTAAGATAGAGCTATAAGGAAGATTAAGATAAAGCTATAAGGAAGATTAAGATAGAGCTACAAGAAAGATTAAGATGAAGCTGCAAGGAAGATTAAGATGAAGCTACAAGGAAGATTAAGATATATAAGTTATGATATAGAGCTAAAGGGAGACGAAAGATGAAGACAGAAGCTATAACAAAGCTAAAGGGAGAAGAATGATGAAGACAGAAGCTATAACAAAGCTAAAGGGAGAAGAAAGATGAAGACAGAAGTTATAACAAAGCTAAAGGTAGAAGGAAGATGAAGACAAGCTATAACAAAGCTTAAGGTAGAAGAAAGATGAAGACAAGCTATAACAAAGCTTAAGGTAGAAGAAAGATGAAGACAAGCTATAACAAAGCTTAAGACAGAAGAAAGATGAAGACAAGCTATAACAAAGCTAAAGGTGGAGGAAAGATGAAGACAAGCTACAACAAAGCTTAAGGTAGAAGAAAGATGAAGACAAGCTATAACAAAGCTTAAGGTAGAAGAAAGATGAAGACAAGCTATAACAAAGCTAAAGGTAGAAGAAAGATGAAGACAAGATTTAACAAAGCTAAAGGTAAAAGAGAGATGAAGACAGGAGCTATAACAAAGCTAAAGGTAGAAGAAAGGCGAAGACAGAGAAGCTATAACAAAGCTAAGGACAGAAAATTATAAAAACATAATGACAGAAGAAAGATAAAGTCATGCAAGAAAGCGACAGACAGATGATAATGATGAGGTGGACGGAATGCAGACAGAAGCCGTGATACGACTGATGTGAGACAGAGGGCACCACGAGCGAGACAGGGACAAGAGAGAGAGAGAGGGAGAGAGAGAGAGAGAGAGAGAGAGAGAGAGAGAGAGAGAGAGAGAGAGAGAGAGAGTGAGTGAGAGATAATAAGATAAGGAAGATAAGGGAGGTAGGGAAGTCGAGATGAAAACCAATGAAGTCTTTTCAGGCGGTGGCTTGGCAGCTGGAGACCACAGGGGAGCAGGGAAGGGAGGAGGGAAACGTTTGGTGGACGACTTGGGCCGCACGCACGCACGCACGCACGCAGGCAAGCAGGGCGGGAGGGAGGATGGGTGAGTGAGGGTGAGGATGCAAGCAACAGAGTGAGGGAATGAGTGAGGGACAGAGTGAGGGAAGGAGTGAGGGAGGGAGGGAATGATGGAGGGAAAGCGTTACTACCACCGTCTGGGCGAGGGACGGGTGTGAGGTGGTATGCAGGCAAGGTGGGAGGGAGGGTGGGTGAGGGTGAGGATGCAAGCGACGGAGTGAGGGAGTGAGGAAGGGAGTGAGGGAAGGAGGGAGGGAAGCGTTACTACCACTGTCCGGGCGAGGGACGGGTGTGAGGTGGTATGCAGGCAAGGTGGGAGAGAGGGAGGGTGGGTGAGTGAGTGAGGGTGAGGATGCAAGCGACAGAGTGAGGGAAGGAGTGAGGGAGGGAAGGAGGGAGGGAGGGAAGCGTTACTCCCACCGTCCGGGCGAGGGACGGGTGTGAGATGGTATGATCCCTCCGCCCCCCTCCCGGCTCTAGCTTCGTAATGCCCTCCATCTCCTCTGGGCCGCTCCCTCTAACTCACAGCTCAGGAAGGGGTGAAATTTTAATTGGAGCTAATTGGGTGAGATAATGGGAGGATTTGGCTATTAATTAAGCTTTTTTAAGTCGGAGTTAATAGCTCGCCTCCACGGGTCTGGCCCCATTCCAGACTCCTGGATCAGAATTCTCTTCCCTCTCTTTTTTTTCCGTCTTCAAAGAAGTGATGTACAGGAGGGAACTCTTGTGGATTTACTCTCAATCTGAGGGAAAAAGTCACGTTATCTATCTATCTATTTTTTCCTCCTATCTATCTGAGGAAAAGTCAGGTTATCTATCTATCTATCTATTTTTCTCCTATCTGAGGAAAAGTCAGGTTATCTATCTATCTCATGTTTTTTTCTACTATCTATCTTTGTGTGACTTTGGGAGTCTTTCTTTCATTTCAGAGAGAGAGAGAGAGAGAGAGAGAGAGAGAGAGAGAGAGAGAGAGAGAGAGAGAGAGATTCTATGGACGCTACAGTGCCTAGAAACAGGATTACTATACATACATACGGTAACTGAAGGTCGGGATTACGTATTTCCTACATAGGATTACTTCGGGGATTACCTCTTCATACGGACGGATCACTTTCAAACGAGATTACTTCAAAAACAGGATCAATTACGAGCGAGATTACTACATGCACAGGATTACTTTGGAAAGAGACCATTACATACACAGGAATGCTATAGAAAGGGATTACTCTATACACAGGATTACTTTGGGGCGAGAACACTTCATACAGAGGATTACCTTGGAGATAAACTCATACAAAAGGATCTCATAGAGACAGGATTACTACATAAAAAGAATTGCTTAAAGACGAGATTACTTAAAGACGAATTACTTAAAAGACGAGTACACATAGGAGTACTTAGGGACGAGACTGCTATATACACAAGATTACTTTGGAAAGAGATTATACACAAGTGGTGGCGGTGCATATTCCCTTCCTTACCGTAAAATCGAGGGAAACAATTCAATTCCCAGAGGGGAAAACTGGGGAAAACCTTTCTCCCCACGAATATCCAAATACAACGCCAATATTACCGGAATATCTGCTCTAAGTTGGAAGAAAAATATATATATATATATATAAAAGCAGTTGATTCTGAACAGGTTCCCATGTGATCTGACACAACACCCACCTACCATCCCCTTACCTCTTGTGCATGTATAAGTGAGGAAGGGAAGTTTACCTACTGCCCAGGGTAGTTCGCTGGGTTCGACCACCGAGAAGATCTATTAAGTTTCCCAAGAATTAAAGGTAAGGTCACATGCATCACATTCTTCATTCTAAAGCTTCCACGAGAGTTGAAATACTACGTGACCAAGTCTCTCTCTCTCTCTCTCTCTCTCTCTCTCTCTCTCTCTCTCTCTCTCTCTCTCTCTCTCTCCCTAGAGGCCATCTGATGTTGTCTAACCACTTGCGAACGACTGTACGACCCTTGAGCATGGCTGGAGGTATAAAGAACGTGACTACAGAAATGAGTGATCTTGTAACTGGGTCATATAGCGGTCGAGAGCGAGTCTGGCCTCTGGGAGCCATCTGTGAAACACCTGAAGAAGGTGTTCTTTTATCTTCCACCTGGAGGTCAGACCTTGAGCCGGACGCCCTAAAACGGCCCCCCAGCGACATTCGACGGTGCCTAAGATGTCCACGTAACCAACCAGCCAACCAAGCAACACGCCCTGTTCACATCTGTACTACAGCTTTACCCATATGGTACCCATAAGAGAAATGGGAGGCTTGGGTATCAAGCAACAGCCGCTATGGGATTTCGAAAACGGGAAATGGTAGTTCCTAAAGGGATGGGAGGAAGGGAGGTTTCCCCTTCCACATAACATTGTCATGGCCATCTGAGAGGGTTGGTCAAAGGCACTCTTTCCTTTCTGTCACACGTCTTATTTCAGATTATTTCTTGATTTACGTTCTAATGCATTTAATCTCTTTACTGCTTCTTTACTTTGCCCTTTTCTCCTCTCTTATTATCATTATTATTGTCATAATTATTATTATTATTATTATTATTATTATTATTATTATTATTATTATTACTATTATTATTATTATCATTAATTATTGTTACTATTATCATCTTTATTATCATCATTATTGTTATCATTATCATAATTTCATCAGTATCATTACTATTGTTATTCTTATATCATTTTCAATTATCATTAACATCAATGTAATTACCATTTTCATAATCATCATTCGCTATCCTGTCTTCTCCCCACCTCGTTAACGACATAATCACTCCATTCATCAAGTGATTATCAACCTTACTATCATCAGTAAAGTTAACAATCTACATTTCTTCACCTGTGATTCCTTTCCTTCCACTACCGTTCTTCTTCTACACCTTCTTCGCAGTCTTCCATCTTTAGCTTCCATTTTTCCTCCCATCCAACGGTGTCACTGGCTTTCCGAATCGTAAGAAAAGGGGGGAAAATGGGTGCGGTGGCCCACTTGGCTCTAGCGCAGACCACACAATCGTTTCCGTTGGTCCCTCACGATCCTTTTACGTCATCATATCACTTGCACGTACGAGGTCACGGATGACAGAGTCTCCAACCACGGTTCTTGTACGGCTGACAACCCTTCCCAACTGTTGTTCTCTCTCGCCAGTCGTCAACCACGAATGGCGTCATTGGTCAAAGGCAGTTCTCAAAATACCAGCCACACCTCATGTCCTGCCTCCCCAATCATCTCCAATGGCTGTTAACTTTCGTCTACCGTCATTACATCAAATACGTCCCCTTCATGAAGAAGAAGAAAAAGATAAGTAACTGAAGAGAAACACACACAAGGCTCTAGTACAAATCGAGGGAGAATATATGGAAATGGATTTCGACATCTCTCCCACACACAGACACACACACACATACACACACACACACACACACACACACACACACACACACACCACCACCACCGCCTATCAACAGACAGTAAACACGAACTCCTCCTTAAAATACGTGGCCATACAAGGAGGGGGCAAGCCGCCCTCCTTCACGAGGCGCGTAGATCTACGATCGTGTGTGTGTGTGTGTGTGTGTGTGTGTGTGTGTGTGTGTGTGGAAGGGGGAGGGAGGGAGAGACAGACAGACAGACTCACTCATCACCACATAGATTAAGGCACAGGTGATGATGATGATGCTGCACGTCCCACGATTTACGTGTGTAATTACCAACAATACGTCAGCTCCCGCGTTTCGGGCGGCGCGAGGGAACGAATCAACCTCGGAATCCCCCCCCCCCCCCCCTTTCCATCATCTATCCTCCTTCGACTCTTCCCGAACAGCGCCGGAGAAAAAAAAAAAAGGAAAAAAAAACATGCCGCAGATGATAAAAAAGGAAAAGAAGATAATCTTAAAGAAGCGGGTAAATACATGGGATCAGAGCCATAAAGCAGGTGGGGCTAAGTGAGGGAGTGAGGGAATGCTGTCAGGTGCTGGTGTTGGCGCTGGTGGTGGGCCGACCCAAGACTACGACAACACAATGGCCCTGTAACCTTTCACAGTTTGGTGGGGCTACTACCCTCGCCCGCCGCTTTGGAGGGGGTGAGGTAAAATCTTCATTCATCTACTCGCACGGTCAAATACGAGAGCTGTGGACGCCTCTGCCATCACTAAAATCTTCATTCATCTACTCGCACGGTCAAATACGAGAGCTGTGGACGCCTCTGCCATCACTACCGCTGTGTCCCACTACAGTGGCACACTTATCTACTTAACAAAACACACGAGAGAAGAATATGAAGTGTACCGAACACTCCAGGAGTGCCTGGATCTGCCTCCCATTCTGTAGGGGACGCCATCTAACGATAAAACCCTACCTATAAGTGAGGGGAAATTCTGGCCAGAAGACCATCAGTAATGGGGTCTGGATAAACCACAATTTTGGGGTCTGGGTAAACCACAGTCTTGGGGTCTGGATAAACCACAGTCTTGGGGTCTGGATAAACCACAGTCTTGGGGTCTGGATAAACCACAGTCTTGGGGTCTGGATATACCACAGTCTTGGGGTCTGGATAAACCACAGTCTTGGAGTCTGGGTAAACCACAGTCTTGGGGTCTGGATAAACCACAGTCTTGGGGTCTGGATAAGCCACAGTCTGCCATTACCCACTCAAAGTCACGGGTGGTCATTTTCCTCTGACCTAATCAACTATAATCGAATGAAATAGAAAGTAAAAGACCTAACAGTAGTTTTACCTAAGCAAAACCACCTTCGGTCAGTGAATGGTCATTAGGAAGTGAATGGTCATTAGGAACAGTGAATGGTCATTAGAAGCAGTGAATGGTCATTAGAAACAGTGACTGGTCATTAGAAACAGCGAATTGTCATCAGAAACAGCGAATGATCATTAGGAACACAGTGAATGGTCATTAGGAACATTAATTACGCTCGTGTGAACACCTCGCTCATTTCCGGTTGTTTTTTTAATGGAGGTCTGATTTCGTAACTTGCTATCACAGGGTCGATTCACAGTCCAAAGCACAGCTGCCAATGTCCCTGGCTCGTGTGTGTGTGTGTGTGTGTGTGTGTGTGTGTGTGTGTGTGTGTGTGACCATACTGTCGCTTTGTCCGGATCTCCCTGGACGCGTGAGGCTGACAGTACCGCCGTCAAGAGGGCTGACATCGTGTCACCATCGTCGTCAGGAGGCCTGACATCGTGTCCCCATCGTCGTCAGGAGACCTGACATCGTGTCATCATCGTCGTCAGGAGGCCTGACATCGTGTCAACACCGCCGTCAGGAAGGCCTGACATCGTGTCAACACCGTCGTCAGGAGGAAGTAACCCAGTGGTAACACCGTCGTCAGGGGGGGTGACATCGCGTCAACACCGTCGTCAGGAAGGCCTGACATCGTGTCAACACCGTCGTCAAGAGGACGTAACCCAGTGGCAACACCGTCGTCAGGAGGACGTAACCCAGTGAAGACATCGTCGTCAGGAGGATGTAACCCAGTGGCAACACCGTCGTCAGGAAGGCCTGACATCACATCAACACCGTCGTCAGGAGGACGTAACCCAGTGGCAACACCGTCGTCAAGAGGACGTAACCCAGTGGCAACACCGTCGTCAGGAGGACGTAACCCAGTGAAGACATCGTCGTCAGGAGGGCTGACATCACATCAACACCGTCGTCAGGAGGACGTAACCCTGCGTCAACACCGTCGTCAGGAGGACGTAACCCAGCGACAACACCGTCGTCAGGAGGACGTAACCCAGCGTCAGACACCGTCGTCAGGAGGACGTAACCCAGTGAAGACATCGTCGTCAGGAGGGCTGACATCACATCAACACCGTCGTCAGGAGGACGTAACCCAGTGGCAACACCGTCGTCAGGAGGACGTAACCCAGCGACAACACCGTCGTCAGCAGGACGTAACCCAGTGAAGACATCGTCGTCAGGAGGACGTAACCCAGTGGAGACATCGTCGTCAGGAGGGCTGACATCACATCAACACCGTCGTCAGGAGGACGTAACCCTGCGTCAACACCGTCGTCAGGAGGACGTAACCCAGCGACAACACCGTCGTCAGGAGGACGTAACCCAGCGTCAACACCGTCGTCAGGGGGCTGACATCGTGACAACACCGTCGTCAGGAGGACGTAACCCAGCGTCAACACCGTCGTCAGGGGGGCTGACATCGTGACCACACCGTCGTCAGGAGGACGTAACCCTGTGGCAACACCGTCGTCAGGGGGCTGACATCGTGACCACACCGTCGTCAGGAGGACGTAACCCTGCGTCAACACCAGGGGTACGTGTGCCGTGCAAGGCCTGCTGGGCTGGTCCAGTACCCCCTCGCACGAGCGTCTCGTTGTGCCGGGAGGAGTTCAGCCTCGTCCTGCGCCCTTGGAACCCCCGAGAACCTCCCCAGCTTAATGGGTTAAGCAAACGTCGTCCCTCGCCCAACACATACGAACATGATCCCCGATGTCTTCTTCGGTATGTCTTGCTCTCAAATGAGATTTTATCTCCGGCAACTCTACGCAGCCTGGCGCTCTGGCAAGGGCTCATCACCTTAAGCAGGTTACACGACAAGATCCTTCCTGTATTTTGCTTTTCATTACTGTGACGTACCTTGCGTGTGTGTGTGTGTGTGTGTGTGTGTGTGTGTGTGTGTGTGTGTGTGTGTGTGTTCTAGTCCAGTGGCTTGAACTTTCATCTCAGTGGCTGAAATGGGTTGATGAAGTGCTGTGGACGCTAGAGGGCCTTCATGGACGCTCCTCACTTCAGTTGTCGTTTCCCCTAACTTTAGTAGGGTGCTGTTTGCTCACACACACACACACACACACACACACACACACACACACACACACACACACACACCGGTTTTCAAGCCCAGGACCTGACGATCTATCTACCTAACCTACCCACTCACCTTCGACGAGGTTTGGGCAGAGAGAAAACCAGGGCTTTGTTGAATATGCCTTCGTTGCTTCCCCGGGGGTTGTGAAGTCTGAAGATGATGACCCCCTCCCGCCTCCTCCTCGTCTTCATTGATCCCGGCAGTTCACTTACCGTGTTCACCTAAGGTCAGGTCACATCGAGCCACACGTTTTTGATGCCTTCTAAAACACATCTCGTGGCCTCACCCTCATCAGTCCTCTTTACCTTCCGGATTCGCTAATTCCACATTCCCCCCCCCCCCCCCAAGCAACTTCCTTGGCAAGGAACTGCATCTGGCTCACCACGGGACGTCACCGGCCATGTCCGTGGCCTCTTCTGGAAGGTCTGGACAACGGTGTGAGGCGGCATGATGAAGTCGTTGGCTTCGGTCGACGTGGCCCCCTACACAGAGGCATGCTGGTGTCATCCCACACATAGTGGGAGCATGGCAGCGCCGTGTGTAGGCGGGACAACATCGATCTTACGTAAACACAGGTTACCAGGTCCCAAGTCCTGGTTAAGGCTCTCGGGTTCACCAGTACCAGGTCCCAGGTCCTGGTTAAGGCTCTCGGGTTCACCAGTACCAGGTCCTCCGGCTACAGTACATAACTCATAGATCCAGGGTTAAGGTAAAAGGGCCTAGGACTTAGCTACCAGGTTACAGGTCCTAGCTAAAGGTACACGGTCCTAGGACTTAGCTCAGCTACTAGACTACAGGTCACAGCTAAAGCCGCCACAAGGTCCCAGGGCTTAGGTCAGCTAGCAGGCACCAGGTCCAAGCCAAAGCTAAACGGTACCAGGCATCATTAATTCCAGGTCGGAACTATATACAGTCACTATTCTCAACATATCGTGTCTCCTCCGTACAGGTCATCAGGTCAGATGTTCCAGGTCCGTCAGGTCCAAGACACCTGAAGTGTGCGTCCAGGTCATCAGATCTAAACCACCAGGTCCCAGGTCCCAGATATCCAAGCGTGTTCCGCACCAGGTCATGACATCTACGCCGCCTCGTCCCAGGTCCCTCCAGGTCCGCCCAGGTCCCAGGCACTCACCCATGCGTACGCCAATGGCGAGAAGGAAATAATTAATCGCCCAGTGATTACCCAGTGTGCCTTAATGAGGCGGCCTGCGAGAGGAGACTCAAACGGAAGTGTGAATAATTCTATCAACCTCTCCCCCCCAACCACCTGGTCCAGGACCCACTGGGGACAATTACTGTATAAAAGGCTGAAGTCGAGGCTGGCACGAGATACACACACAGGCACACACGCGCGCGCACACACACACACACACACACACCTGCTCCCTCCCTCAGGCATGGCGAGTCTCTCTCTCTCTCTCTCTCTCTCTCTCTCTCTCTCTCTCTCTCTCTCTCTCTCTCTCTCTCTCATACACATGGTAGTGTGCCTCACGTGGCGTCTCAACGACTCGT
>NC_092228.1:17283892-17303892 GCF_036320965.1 Panulirus ornatus
TATATATATATATATATATATCAAAATCCTGTTATTTCCTTTGACCCATGTCATCTTGAAACCGTCCTATCCAAAACCAAAATCATTTGGCGTTCTCATTCACTCACCTCCCACCTCCCCCCACCTCGTCCTAACTACTCCTCTCACGACCTCAGTCGCAAACCAAACCCGGGTGAGAGGGGAAAGAGGCGAGGGGAGAGTGAGGGTTGGGGGAGGGGATAGGGATACAGGCCATGATGATGATGGGGTGGGGGGGTGGATGGATGGTGGGAGAACGAGCCCGGTGTAGCGGCAGGTAGAACAGCCTCCCGACAATTAGGGTAACAATTAACCATAGAGGCAGTAAAGGACACCCAACAACCACCCCTCCCTCCTCCTCCTCCCCTTAATTCATTATGCGCCCGGGGAACACCTGACATTTTCAAAGTCCGGGGAGTAGGGGGGGTGGGGGCAGGGAGGGGGGGGTTAATTCTCGGCATGGGGGAGTTAATGGAGAATTAATGGGGAATTAGAATTAAGAGCGGCCCGGGCCGGGCTTCCTCCGCCCGCCCGCCCGGTTCCGCACCGCTGCTGGATCCGATTGTGCCGCGCGGGGGATCAGATCGCGTCTGTGTGGGATGTTGATTACATCTCTTGGGGTGTTGTGTGTGTGTGTGTGTGTGTGTGTGTGTGTGTGTGTGTGTGTGTCGGGAGGGGAAGGAGACGGTGCCCGATTCCCTAACATGTCTCTCTGTCCCCCGTCCCTCCTTCCCTCCTACCCAACCCCCATTGCTCGCCTCTGGTACAAGATGTGATCTGGTTCTTCGCTGCGTTTAATCAAGATAATCCCATTGTGATTATCGGTAAACAAACACCACCTCCTCCTCCTCCTCCCTACGTCCATTTAATCCGATCTGATCACGTGTTCTCGATCCCACTGGTGATATACACCCACACCGACACACACCGATCCCCACGCGCCCCCCAGGTTCAGAAGGAGAAGGGGGACCTGATTGTGGAAAGAGGAAGTCGTGTATGCCTTTTTTTCGGGTCGACAGGTCCGCCTCCCTACCACACCGTGTTCGGGAATATCGTGATCCGCAGCGCCGATAGAACCTGGTAACGTCTGTATAGACTCTGGTCGTAGGAGACGACCCAGACGAAGCGACAAAACTCGCGACAGCGAGGCGAGGAAGAGCTGCTTCCTGCTTGTCCGGGCCGGCCAGGTGGGTGGGTGGGTACAGACCACGTCGGCCTCGGTGTTTTACTGTATATTCGGCCGACACACGCTTGAACCTTGGCTACCGAGGCCGTGGTTGTCCCTACGGGCGGTCGTCACTCCGTCGTCGTACGCCTGGCACGGGAGGAGGCCGCCTAGCCGGCCTGCCGGCTGGCTGGCTTGCGCGCGGCAGCAGGCACACACTTACCGTGGACATGCTGAGAGGCTACTATATAATTTGCTCTTGGAGCCACCTCCTCCTGGTATCTTATTTCTTTACCTGATTACGTGAAAAAGCAATCCGAACGCTCCTTTGTGCACAGCAAATAAACCCTCGACCATGTGGCAAAATATGCCCAAATGGAAGTCCTAAACCGGCTCACATTAAAGCAGGCTAATCAATTCTGGTACAACCTAAGTTATCCAAACTTCCGAGCCGAGCTCAGACTAAGTTGACCTGACTTTACGCATGCTTACACAATCCAGTATCACCAGGTGACGTGACGCAATCACGATCCATTAAGGCCCTCTGTCATCTGTCTTTCCCATGGACTCCCATTCTATCTTTCCCCATGTATTCTCGTCATACCCTTCCCATGTAAGCTTTCCTATGTACTCTCAGGCTATCCTTCCCATGTACTCCTATGATATCTCTCCCATGTCATCCCTGTGTACGCTTTAACGTAACGGTAAACGTAAAGATGTTGCTGGTGAGGTATGGTGGATGAGGGTGTAGTGGATAGAGGGAGTGGTGGTGAGGTATGGTGGATGAGGGTCTAGTGGATAGAGGGAGTGGTGGTGAGGTATGGTGGATGAGGGTCTAGTGGATAGAGGGAGTGGTGGTGAGGTATGGTGGATGAGGGTCTAGTGGATAGAGGGAGTGGTGGTGAGGTATGGTGGATGAGGGTCTAGTGGATAGAGGGAGTGGTGGTGAGGGATGGTGGATGAGGGTCTAGTGGACAGAGGGAGTGGTGGTGAGGTATGGTGGATGAGGGTCTAGTGGATAGAGGGAGTGGTGGTGAGGTATGGTGGATGAGGGTCTAGTGGACAGAGGGAGTGGTGGTGAGGTATGGTGGATGAGGGGCTAGTGGATAGAGGGAGTGGTGGTGAGGTATGGTGGAAGAGGGTCTAGTGGATAGAAGGAGCCATGTCGCCGTCCTTGCATCCCCAGCTGTTGCCTTCATCCCTTACGTCCATCCGGGAGATTGAGACGCCACTGCATTATGGCAAGTGGGAGGAACCTTGTCACTGGTGGCACCCACATACTCCCACTGTAGGGGAGAGTAAGGGGGCGCCCTTCCCTACGCGGAACCACATACGACAGCTTAGTTTCGCAAGGTTTCGCCGGTCTGTCAAATTGCTCAACACCTGAAGGGGTGGTATGCGCAACACCTGAAGGGGTGGTATGCTCAACACCTGAAGGGGTGGTATGTTCAACACCTGAAGGGGTGGTATGCTCAACACCTGAAGGGGTGGTATGCGCAACACCTGAAGGGGTGGTATGCTCAACACCTGAAGGGGTGGTATGCGCAACACCTGAAGGGGTGGTATGCGCAACACCTGAAGGGGTGGTATGCTCAACACCTGAAGGGGTGGTATGCTCAACACCTGAAGGGGTGGTATGCTCAACACCTGAAGGGGTGGTATGCTCAACACCTGAAGGGGTGGTATGCTCAACACCTGAAGGGGTGGTATGCTCAACACCTGAAGGGGTGGTATGCTCAACACCTGAAGGGGTGGTATGCTCAACACCTGAAGGGGTGGTATGCGCAACACCTGAAGGGGTGGTATGCTCAACACCTGAAGGGGTGGTATGTTCAACACCTGAAGGGGTGGTATGCGCAACACCTGAAGGGGTGTTATGCTCAACACCTGAAGGGGTGGTATGTTCAACACCTGAAGGGGTGGTATGCGCAACACCTGAAGGGGTGGTATGCTCAACACCTGAAGGGGTGGTATGCTCAACACCTGAAGGGGTGGTATGCTCAACACCTGAAGGGGTGGTATGCGCAACACCTGAAGGGGTGGTATGCTCAACCCTGAAGGGGTGGTATGCTCAACACCTGAAGGGGTGGTATGCGCAACACCTGAAGGGGTGGTATGTTCAACACCTGAAGGGGTGTTATGCTCAACACCTGAAGGGGTGGTATGCGCAACACCTGAAGGGGTGGTATGCTCAACACCTGAAGGGGTGGTATGCTCAACACCTGAAGGGGTGGTATGCTCAACACCTGAAGGGGTGGTATGCTCAACACCTGAAGGGGTGGTATGCTCAACACCTGAAGGGGTGGTATGCTCAACACCTGAAGGGGTGGTATGCGCAACACCTGAAGGGGTGGTATGCTCAACACCTGAAGGGGTGGTATGCTCAACACCTGAAGGGGTGGTATGCTCAACACCTGAAGGGGTGGTATGCGCAACACCTGAAGGGGTGGTATGTTCAACACCTGAAGGGGTGGTATGCGCAACACCTGAAGGGGTGGTATGCTCAACACCTGAAGGGGTGGTATGCTCAACACCTGAAGGGGTGGTATGCTCAACACCTGAAGGGGTGGTATGCTCAACACCTGAAGGGGTGGTATGCTCAACACCTGAAGGGGTGGTATGCTCAACACCTGAAGGGGTGGTATGCTCAACACCTGAAGGGGTGGTATGCTCAACACCTGAAGGGGTGGTATGTTCAACACCTGAAGGGGTGGTATGCTCAACACCTGAAGGGGTGGTATGCGCAACACCTGAAGGGGTGGTATGCTCAACACCTGAAGGGGTGGTATGCTCAACACCTGAAGGGGTGGTATGCGCAACACCTGAAGGGGTGGTATGCTCAACACCTGAAGGGGTGGTATGCTCAACACCTGAAGGGGTGGTATGCTCAACACCTGAAGGGGTGGTATGCTCAACACCTGAAGGGGTGGTATGCTCAACACCTGAAGGGGTGGTGGCTAAGGTACTTTATGGTCTGACTGTACATGATGAACTAGGGTAAGAAACACCGTGCAGCCCCAGTGGTGGTAATAGCGTTAACTCCGAAGTACGCGCACTTGTTCTTCTTAAAGGTAGCCTAGGCTAGTTTCCAACCTGAAGAACATACAGAGAGAGAGAGAGAGAGAGAGAGAGAGAGAGAGAGAGAGAGAGAGAGAGAGAGAGAACACTATACCGTATATCATACAACACAAGATTTCAGCAACCCGGAATGTGTTGTTTCAAGCCGATACACCTTTCGTTATAAAGACAACGCCATGATAGATAAATCATGTTCAACGTAAAAGCACATTTCCTCGAGGAAAGAACACAAAAATCTTCCTCGATATACGTATTGTGCAAACGCGAATGACGGAAGGAGGAACGGAGGGAGGGGAGGGAAAAAAAAGAAAAGCAATGTTGATTATCAGAATCAGAACTGCTGCCCTCTAGCACTCAATGTGTTCGAAGCTGAACCATTAGTTAATGAGATTTCACAGATAGTCAGTGTTTAATACACACCTATGTTGACACAAAGCATCTTCTGCTGTCCATCTCTCTTTCCAGTGCATATATATATATATATATATATATATATATATATATATATATATATATATATATATATATATATATACATATATATATATATACATATATATATATATATATATATATATATATATATATATATATATATATATATATATATATATATATATATATTATCCCTGGGGATAGGGGAGAAAGAATACTTCCCACGTATTCCCTGCGTATCGTAGAAGGCGACTAAAAGGGGAGGGAGCGGGTGGCTGGAAATCCTCCCCTCTCGTTTTTTTTTTTTTCAATATTCCAAAAGAAGGAACAGAGAAGGGGGGCCAGGTGAGGATATTCCCTCAAAGGCCCAGTCCTCTGTTCTTAACGCTACCTCGCTAATGCGGGAAATGGCGAATAGTATGAAAGAAAAAAGAAATATATATATATATATATATATATATATATATATATATATATATATATATATATATATATATATATATATATATATTCCTATGAGTCAACGGGGAAAATGAAACGAAAAGTTCCCAAGTGCACTGTCGTGTAATATTCACATCATCAGGGGTGACACAAGAGAGAAATATAACAGTCAGTTGATATACATCGAAGAGACGAAGCTAGGACGCCATTTGGTAAACATGTGATTGTCCATATATACATATATATATATACCGCTAGATCCATCTCCCTCGTTCATCGTCCATGTTGCAGTGGCCAGCATGACTCTGTTCCTTTGGGGAATGACCAGGCGGTGTTAACGGGGATGTGACACCAGTGGAGGTGGGACTGCTACAGGTGCGCCAGGCTGGGCATCCGAGTGTACAATATCCTGATGGTTTAACTACATAAGTAAGGCAGTCTGAGCCTCGGGGAGGGTAATAGGAGCCCTTGAGGAGGACGAGCACAGCCATTGAGCATGGCGGTATGACCCTTGAGTACGTCGGGCAGGACGAACCCCCTTAAAGCACAGCCCTTGAGGAACGACGTAACGACCGCTCTTCAGCCTGACAATACGTCCTGACGAGGAACTACCTGATGGGAATGACCCTGACGCAAGGATCCTTGCGTCAGGGTCAATGATCTAACAGTACGAAGTATAACCTCTTAAACTCCCTGAATAGTCCCGGTCACACACTGTGTCAAATCAATAAATGCCTTTCACGGAACATTCTCTCTATATATGTCTTTTTTTTTCCACCTTTTATACCATTTTCAGAAATATATATGTACTTACAGTTATCACACGTGTAGTGAACAGAGCTGCGACGTATCTTTGCGTCAAACTCCTGTGCAGGAGGTGATGGTCCTCTGGTCGTTTTAACGACCTTATCTTCCGTCAGGTAAGCCGTCTCTCGGGCAGTCCTGCGTGTGCGTGAAAGACTTGGTCTCTGCGTCAAGTAATCGGAATCTTTCCTCCTACAGGATGCTTCTGGTTAGGAAACATATCCCGGGGCCCACCTGATAAATACCTTCCTTTCAAATTCCCTTTATGGATCTGGTTCAAGGAAGCGCTTTGAGCCAACGGATAGGATGAACTTACATTCTCCTCTCGTCAACATGGAGACTGTCAACATGAATATGTAACACATGCTTATAAGACAGCACATGTGGTAATAAAAAATATCTTCGTGTGGCGGTTACAGTTTGACGTTGACAACCCTGATGACCCTTGGCCCCTAACAGACCAGACAGACGATCCATCAACCATCCAAACAACCTCACTTCCTATCTTACAATCCTCCATGGTCAGGAATAACCAGGCGTCACTTCATGCATTCAGACTGGAGGTTGAAAATACTTGGTTAGCTTCAACTTCTGGTTCGTGATAATGAGGACCTGTGACAGAACTCTCAGGGGACTCTGCTCTTGTTTTGTAAGTTAACTAGTGTAATAAGACTACCGAAAAAGAAAACGTCAGCTCTAGATGGCTAATTGGTGTATATAGATTGCACTTCGCCATTCGCTCATGGCGGTCAGGCCTCCTCTCGTGTTCGTAGACCCGTAACTTCACGTCTGGGAAAAAAGTAAAAATTCTGGGAAGGTCTCCTCATTCGAGTAGCAAGCCACAGCCATTCCTGTCAGTCTGTAAGCAGCTGTATAACACCCCTGGCAGACGCTCGGGGAACTAGACTACTCACCAGGTGAAAATATTGTCTTGTTCTTCATCTCAAATAAATAAATTACTGAATTTGCGGTTCACGCCGGACCACAGTCCGAACCTTTCAAAGTAGCATGAAGTCCCTTTTGGTCTGAATTTCATCCAATCTGGCTGTCAAAGTTACCATAACAAGCCAGCTGTATAAAGCCAGGCAAATAATTAGGTACAGTCATTGGATACTTTCTGAAGGAGGTTGTGATAACCTTGTTATACACACAAGAGGGCTTCATAACAAGTCTGAACGGTTGTAAGATGTCTTTACTACATCGATGATATAGAAAATTTAATCATCTAATCCAATAAATCTAATAATTCAATAAATCTAATGACTTACAGTAATATCCTTTCATGACAATATCATATGATAAAAGAATATAAAGACTTTTTCTCTTGTAAACTTGCGTGCAGATGTTACGTTCTACTGTGGGGAGGCAACTGACGTAGAACGTACGGGCAAACGCTCACTTAGACGTTCAACAGCGCACAGCGTCCCTGTGTAGAACGTAAGCGCAAATGAGGAAGCTGGACGTTCTACTCTGCACAGCATCCGGGACTACGTAGCACGAACACCGAGCGAGAAGCTGGCCGAAGACCCGACAGACAATACGACGGAAGGCAGGATGGAAATGAGCAGACCTCAACACATGGATATATTCATGGAAGGAGAAACTCAAGCGCCAGGGATTGATGTCCGGCCATACAACGCAGATCATATGCTTCCTGGGTCCCGCATTGAGGAATCAACACAGTACAAACTAAATGAACAACAAGCGACTTGGTGGAGTTCAGCAGGACTGGTAAGATATAGTGCCTCAGAATCTTGGGTGAGGATATTCCCTCAAAGGCCCAGTCCTGTTCTTAACGCTACCTCGCTAATGCGGGAAATGGCGAATAGTATGAAAGATATATATTCCTTAATTCATCTTGTACTCAGTCTCACTACAGATGGCTTGTGGACCAACTGCGGCATATCGTGTCGTCTGTCATATACTTATTAGACACTGATTTACTGGCCACATTACCATGTGCTGGAGACACTGTGTGTGTGTGTGTGTGTGTGTGTGTGTGTGTGTGTGGCGCACAATGAGGGTCAGGCTGGTATCGGTGGCCCAATACTGAGGGCCAGGATGGTCTAGATGGCCCAGAATTTTGGGCATCTGTGGCCTTGGTGGCCCACCCACGGGACCACCTCCCGAGCCTTCACTCGCCTCCAGAAAACACAAAAATGTGTCGTATCTAATTTCCCATTTTTCCCGCCTCCGTCAGCACCAGCGCCTGGGCGACGGACACCGGTAGACTCATTCTGTTCCACGGTCCCGCCAGGTCTATCACAACCTGCCCGAGGCCTGGCCACGGCGACGAGCGTGCGAGCCTCGGGAACGTACGTCATCAGCCGTCAAAGTCAACACGGGCAACACATAGCATTAGAATTACCTTGAACACCTGACGAGGGTGTTCACGATCATTCGACTGGTTACAGTTTGACGCTGACGGCCTTAATGACCCTGGTAGTTGACAGGCCTAAAGCCTAAACCACCAACTACCCAACAATAGGTGTATGGCCTACTTAAGGAGAGTCACTGGTTCCCCACATCTTTACATGCAGCTTACTGGGTGGGGGTTTATACAACGGTATCCCATTATATCTAATGCTCGGTGCGGAATGTCTCCGTATCTCGGGTTTAGGGTGATATATATGCTAGTTCGGATGGTGTATCATGACTAGTACCTGCCTTTTGTTATCCCACACACACCCACCTACACACACACCCACACACACACACACCACACACACACACACACACACACACACACACACACACAGATGTTATTATATCATCAGATATTCATTCAATAAATAGCCTTAATATCCTTCTTCTGCTTGAACACGGAGGTCCAACTAAGGTATGATGGCCTGGCCCCTGACTCGACCCTTGAGGGTCAGGTCACAAAGGCTAGGCCATCGTACCAAACTGTGCACCGAGCGTAGGAGACACATGGGGCGGGGGGGACCATCACAACACACAAGTGAATACAACTGACCTCAAACAGCACCAGACCACTGGGGCCTAACGAGGCTGTTTGTGGTAGTGGATGAGAAGGGAAACTCGTGGATGATTGTGGTCGCAGGAGAAAGGTAAATAGATTTGTTAAAGATCCTGTGAACCCCTTCCTCATCCCCCTTCTACCACTCCTCTCCTATTCTTTTTTCCCCCTTATTCATATCCCTAATGTCTCTCTCTCCCTTCTTACCTGGCCTCAACCTCTTCACTTCCCCCATCTCTCTCTCTCTCTCTCTACCACTCTTCTCTCTCCTCCACATCCGTCTCCTTCCCTCACCCTCGGAACCCCACACCCCTACCCTCACTCTCCCCCCCATCCGTTCCCTCCCCTTGGTCCAGTACGGAACACCGAGGCTACCAGTGGTTGCCCGGCCTGCTACGACACACCCCTCCAACCACCGCCGTTAATGACTGACTCCTCTCACGCTAATTACCATGTATTAGCATCATGACCCCACACTTAACACGCCCGCCCTCCGACTCAACCACCCAAAGCCTCTCTCTCTCTCTCTCTCTCTCTCTCTCTCTCTCTCTCTCTCTCTCTCTCTCTCTCTCTCTCTACTTACACTTATTACCTCTCTGGCTACTTAAATGCTACTTGGTACCCTATAAGCAACCATCTGTAATTTCTACTACTTCAATCACGTATTTAGTCGAAGCAATTTGTATAACTATTTTCCCAGAGGTTTTTTATATTCTCATTTTATAATCTCAATAGTAAGATTTTCTTTTTTAATTTCCTTATCACATTTACTTAAACCTTTTCCAACAGTTTTCATTTATTTAAACAGGAATCAAATCTGCCTGTATGCCAACATTTCTCTGAATATTGATAACTTATATGAAGCCATACAATACCCAGCGTTTCATGTATTACCTGATCCACTGAAAACGATGCATTCTCCCATTATCATCCTTACCCAGCGAGATACACTGGCAGGATTGTCCCCAACATCTACAAACCGAAATGAACAAACTTTTTAACTTCTCAACCGTATGATGATGAACACACAGTACCAAGTTCAGCTGAACAAAAAGGAATGACTCGTGTATGATTAATACAACGGAGGAGTTGACAACCACACACATCTATTTCTGTACTCCGTTAGTGTTACAATATACGGGTAGTCGACTCTCATGCACGCCTCCTGTGTACTCTGTCAAGGATATACAACGGAGTAAATGACATTCGCCCACGCCTCGAGTGCTCTCCGTTAAGGATATACAACGGAGTGATCGACACCCACCCAAGCCTCCTTGTGCTCTCCGTTAAGGATGTATTACGGCGTACTTGAACATCCAAGCCTTCCGGGACACGTTACTCGACCTTCACTACGCAATAACCACGTTCCTTAGAACGGATTTCCGATTAGAACATTCCCCTCAACATGCATCTCTCCGTTGTATAACTCCCTCCTACTTAAAATGCCAAAAAAAAAAGAAAACAATGTACATCTCCCATTGATTTTCCAAGCTCGCTCACCTTCGCCACTCCCTTCTCTCCCTCTCCCTCTGCACGTATGTCAATTCCTCTTTTCCCCGACCTATCGTCAATGCCTACTCTCTCCCTCAGTACTGATTACGTGCATTTAACATGTGATTGATGTGTTGGCTACATTGACAGCCTTCCCTAACTTAGGAAATACATAAGTAAACATTTCTCATCAATCACTGCATATCAATCACTCCATCAGTCACTGCATCAGTCGCTGCATCAGTCACTGCATCAGTCACTGTCATAGCAATGCATCTGTACTACTTCACTGATGACTAATGGTGATCCTCGAATACACGGAGCCACAGGAGAGGCTCTTCAACATATCGGTACGACCCCTGACTACGACGGTACGACCCTTAGGTACGACCTTTGACCTGGCCCATAAGGAATTGGGTCGAAGGCCCGCTCCTCAATGCCCAAGGGGTCGCACCACCTTGCCGCTCTGAGGTAGGGGAGGTCGTCGCTCCGTCGTGCTCAGGACCCTCAAACCTTGACACTTCTCCAAGTAAAGGGGGCGGCTGGAAGGTGTGTGTGTGTGTGTGTGTGGTGTGTGTGTGTGTGTGTGTGTGTGTGTGTGTGTGTGTGTGTGTGTGTGTGTGTGTGTGGCCAAAGACGAGCCATTACCCGCTGTATAAATAAAAGTTCCACACGAGGTCATTCTTCCCGCGGCTCTACCCAAAACCTCCTCTCTCATATCGGTCGTTCCACAGATTACCTGCTCTAACCTACCTAACCTTACCTACCTACCTCCCTCCATCTCCCCTACCTTGTCAAATATCTCATTTACCCAGAGAGGCCTTGCCTAACGATGGATGGCCTTCGGACGTCTTCTCCCCTCGAAGTTCCATCCGGGACCCTACCTCACCTTACCCAAGGCATGTCTTATGATGGTTTTCGGAGGTCTTCCACCCCCTACAGTCAGGTCCTGAGCCCTTAACTCGCCCTACGTATCCCTTACGAGGGCTGCAAGAGACCCTCTACCCTGGGTCTGGAACCGAGACGTCGCGGAAATAAGCCCCTGCAGACGTACCTCACAAAGACCATGCAACATCACACAGGTTCAACGGTGACACATAATGCAGCATGAACAGACCATACAGGAACTTCATACACGTAATAACATCACACAACTTCATGATACGTGTATAGCAACATCAGAGAACAACGTGATATATCCTGTAAGACATCACAGAACACCGTGATACATCATGTATGACACCAGAGAACAATGGGATACGTGTAAGACATTAGAGAACACTGGGACACATGTGAGACATTAGAGAACACTGGGACACATGTAAGACATTAGAGAACACTGGGACACATGTGGGACATTAGAGAACACTGGGACACATGTAAAACATCAGAGAACACTGGGATACATGTAAGACATCAGAGAACACTGGGATACATGTAAGACATAAGAGAACATTGGGATACATATAAAACATCAGAGAACACCGTGATACATCATGTAAGACATCAGAGAACACCGGGATACATGTAAGACATTAGAGAACATCGGCATACAGGCCAAACATCAGAGAACACCAGGATACATGTAAAAGACGACAGAAAACCGGGACACATATGTAAAAGATTAGAGAACACTAGGATACATGCGAGACATTAGAGAACACTGGCATACATTAGACATCAGAGAACACCGGGATACATGTAGAGTCGTCATAAACCAGCAGGGGACGTGTCAAACCATCAGTAACACGTGTGACGGCATCAGCGCCCAGCATGACGTGTGGCGCCTCGGGGCAACAACGTGGTGAGACAAAGACATCATGAAAGCCGTCCCTTTGTACGGTGCATGACGCCAGGGCGGAACACATGACGCCATGGTACTGTGCCTGACGATATGGTGGGACACACCATACCATGGTTCGGTACATGACACCATGGTCCAGTGCATGACGCCATGGTACAGTGCATGACGCCATGGCACAGTGCATGACGCCATGGTACTGTGCCTGACGATACGGTGGGACACACCATACCATGGTTCGGTACATGACGCCATGGTACAGTGCATGACGCCATGGTACTGTGCATGACGCCATGGCACAGTGCATGACGCCATGGTACAGTGCATGACGCCATGGTTCAGTGCATGACGCCATGGTACTGTGCATGACGCTATGATGGGACATATGACGCCATGGCACGGCGCCATGATGACGCCATGGTACAGTGCATGACGCTACGATGAGGCACATGACGCCATGGTGGAGTGGAGGGCGACGAGACCAAAGGGAATCCCTTCCTCCCGTCGAGGACGACCTGCCGCGTGTACTGCCTCCTCCATGTGGTGGAGGACGACCTGCCGTGTGTACTGCCTCCTCCGTGTGGTGGAGGACGACCTGCCGTGTGTACTGCCTCCTCCGTGTGGTGGAGGACGACCTGCCGTGTGTACTGCCTCCTCCGTGTGGTGGAGGACGACATGCCGTGTGTACTGCCTCCTCCGTGTGGTGGAGGACGACATGCCGTGTGTACTGCTTCCTCCGTGTGGTGGAGGACGACCTGCCGTGTGTACTGCTTCCTCCGTGTGGTGGAGGACGACCTGCCGTGTGTACTGCCTCCTCCGTGTGGTGGAGGACGACCTGCCGTGTGTACTGCCTCCTCCGTGTGGTGGAGGACGACCTGCCGTGTGTACTGCCTCCTCCGTGTGGTGGAGGACGACATGCCGTGTGTACTGCTTCCTCCGTGTGGTGGAGGACGACCTGCCGTGTGTACTGCTTCCTCCGTGTGGTGGAGGACGACATGCCGTGTGTACTGCCTCCTCCGTGTGGTGGAGCCGTCCTTGAGCACGAGGGTAATGGCCCTTGGGTATGGTGGCGTGGCATATGACCTGAGCCTTAAGGGTCAGGTCATATGCCCCCGGACCATCATACCCAAGGGTGGTAACGGGTCGAACCGTCGTGCTCAAGTGTCGAACCATCTTCCTTTCAGGTTCGAACCGGTGGGAGGTCAGAGGTCAATACCATATCGCGCTGAGAGAGACCACCACCTCTCCCTCTAATAGAACCACGCAGACAGCAGATGGAGCAGAGACCATCAATGAAGAAGACCCTTGTGCCATGCCCTCAAAGTACACGACAGTTAAGCCGCCGGTGTGGCTTACGCTGGGGATAAACTGCGGAGGAGGAGGAGGTAGAGGCGGAGGCGGAGGAGGAGGCGGAGGAGGTGAAGACACAGACAAAAATCAATCGGGACGATGCGGATTTTGCAGGAGATAATATTCCTTGGAAGGAGGAGGAGGAGGAGGAGGAGGAGGAGGGAAGAGGGCCAGGAGGGGAGTGGGAGGAGGAGGAGGAGGGAGAAGCGACGTATTGAAGGTAATCATTGGTTTCCTGGGCGATCGATCAGGTCGGAGGGAAGGGAGGTGGGTTGGGGTGGTGGGAGGCATCGCGTTATGTACGACTGCGCCCAAAGCGCATCAATTGTCAGTCGCTCATCATAAAGGTTAAGCGGGTGTGGGGGGCGGAGATTTTCCTCTAGCTTTCACAGGTGATTGGCCACGGGTTATTCCCGTGAGTCATGTGATTGGTCCGGCGCGGAAGGATCGGCATTCTTGGAACGAATAAAGACACGGGATTGGTCCGAGGGTCCCCCCCCAGGTGCCCCCCCCCCCCCCCTTCTCCCTCACACCCCCTGGGGTGACGCAAGACTTGCTCTTCCCCCCGGCCGGCCGGGGCTCTCTCCCCCAGCAGGAGGAGGAGGCCCCCGGGGGTTAGCTTGGCCTGACCCCTTCCGAGTCTTGTGGTTAATTGATGAGTAATCATCTCAATACGTTTCAATGTTTGAATAATAAATATGGACAAAGTAATGTAGACTCAGCACTTCATTTTCTTTGTTTGGTGGTTAAATCTTGCAGACGCCAGGGACTTGTGGCGGGAAAATATTGTACAACATTTCTCCTGCCAACTGACGAGTGAGGAGGGCGAGCAAACACTGCACGACCACGGCGGAGGAGGAGGAGCACCAGCCACCCAGCCAGCCAGCCAGCCTGGCTCCGCCGACCCCACTCCTACTGTTACTGGATCTCTTACTGCTCCTGATAACTGGATCTTGCTGCTACTGTTACTGCTCCTGATACTGGATCTTGCTGCTTCTGTTACTGCTCCTGATAACTGGATCTTGCTGCTTCTGTTACTGCTCCTGATAACTGGATCTTGCTGCTACTGTTACTGCTCCTGATAACTGGATCTTGCTGCTACTGTTACTGCTCCTGATACTGGATCTTGCTGCTTGTTACTGCTCCTGATACTGGATCTTGCTGCTACTGTTACTGCTCCTGATAACTGGATCTTGCTGCTACTGTTACTGCTCCTGATAACTGGATCTTGCTGCTACTGTTACTGCTCCTGATAACTGGATCTTGCTGCTACTGTTACTGCTCCTGATACTGGATCTTGCTGCTACTGTTACTGCTCCTGATACTGGATCTTGCTGCTTCTGTTACTGCTCCTGATAACTGGATCTTGCTGCTTCTGTTACTGCTCCTGATAACTGGATCTTGCTGCTACTGTTACTGCTCCTGATAACTGGATCTTGCTGCTACTGTTACTGCTCCTGATACTGGATCTTGCTGCTTGTTACTGCTCCTGATACTGGATCTTGCTGCTACTGTTACTGCTCCTGATACTGGATCTTGCTGCTTGTTACTGCTCCTGATACTGGATCTTGCTGCTACTGTTACTGCTCCTGATACTGGATCTTGCTGCTTGTTACTGCTCCTGATACTGGATCTTGCTGCTACTGTTACTGCTCCTGATAACTGGATCTTGCTGCTACTGTTACTGCTCCTGATACTGGATCTTGCTGCAACTGTTACTGCTCCTGATAACTGGATCTTGCTGCTACTGTTACTGCTCCTGATAACTGGATCTTGCTGCTACTGTTACTGCCCCTGATACTGGATCTTGCTGCTACTGTTACTGCTCCTGATAACTGGATCTTGCTGCTACTGTTACTGCTCCTGATAACTGGATCTTGCTGCTACTGTTACTGCTCCTGATACTGGATCTTGCTGCTACTGTTACTGCTCCTGATACTGCAGCCACGACTAATCTCCCTCTTTCCTACCGTACATATTACTGCTCCTGGCCTCGCCTAATGCTGCTGCTACTGTTCCTCCTGTTACTGCTCCTGCTTCTGCTACTCCTTGTCTTGCCACTGTTGCAACATGTACTATTACTGCTCCTACTACCATCCTAGATACTACTACTACTACTACTACTATTTCTAAAACCACTGCTACCACTATTGTTACAACAAATCCACCTTCTACTACTATACTACTACACTTCTACTACAACCACCATCACTACTACTACTACTACTACAACAACCATCACTACTACAACAACCACCATCACTACTACTACTACTACTACTACTACTACTACTACAACAACCACCATCACTACTACTACTACTACTACAACAACCATCACTACTACAACTACCACCATCACTACTACTACTACTACTACTACTACTACTACTACAACAACCATCACTACTACAACAACCACCATCACTACTACTACTACTACTACTACTACAACCACCATCACTACTACTACTACTACTACAACAACCATCACTACTACAACAACCACCATCACTACTACTACTACAACAACCATCACTACTACAACAACCACCATCACTACTACTACTACTACTACTACTACTACAACCACCATCACTACTACAACAACCACCATCACTACTACTACTACTACTACTACCACCATCACTATTACAACAACCACCATCACTACTACTACTACTACTACTATAACAACCATCACTACTACAACAACCACCATCACTACTACTACTACTACTACTACTATTACAACCACCATCACTACTACTACTACTACTACTCCAACTACTGCTGCTACTACTCCAACCACTGCTGCTACTACTCCATCTATTGCTGCTACTACTCAAACCACTGTTGCCACTACAACTACTACTCAAACCACTGTTGCCACTACAACTACTACTCAAACCACTGTTGCCACTACAACTACTACTCCAACCACAGCTGTTCCTACTACTGCAACCACTACTGCTACTACTCCAACTACTGCTGCTACTACTCCATCTATTACTGCTACTACTCCAACCACTGCTGCTACTACTCCATCTATTGCTGCTACTACTCAAACCATTGCTGCTACTACTCCATCTATTGCTTCTACTACTCAAACCACTGCTGCTACTACTCCAACTACTGCTGCTACTACTCCAACCACTGCTGCTACTACTCCATCTATTACTGCTACTACTCCAACCACTGCTGCTACTACTCCATCTATTACTGCTGCTACTCAAACCACTGCTGCTACTACTACTCCAACCACTGCTGCTACTACTACTCCAATCACTGCTGCTTCTACTACACCAACCACTGCTGCTGCTACAACTACTCCAACCACAGCAGTTGCTACTACTTCAACCACTGTTGCTATTACTACTCTAAACACTGCTGCTTCTACTCCTCCAACCATTGCTGCTACTACTATTCTAACCACTGCTGCTACTACTACTCCTAACACTGATGCTACTACTACTCCTAACACTGATGCTACTACTCCAACCACTGCTACCACTACTCCAACCACTGCTGCTTCTACTACACCACCCACTACTGCTACTACTGCTCCAACCACTGCAGTTGCTACTACTCTAACCACTGCAGATGATACTACTCCAACCACTGCTGCTACTACTACTCCAACCACTACATTTACTACTACTACAACCACTGCAGCTACTACTACTCCATCCTCTGCTACTGCTACTACTCCAACCACTGCTGCTACTACTACTCCAACCACTACATTTACTACTACTACAACCACTGCAGCTACTACTACTCCATCCTCTGCTACTGCTACTACTCCAACCACTGCAGCTACTACTACTCCATCCTCTGCTACTGCTACTACTCCAACCACTGCAGCTTCTACCACTCCAACCACTCCTGCTACTACTACTCATACCACTGCAGCTTTTACTACTCCAACCACTGTTGCTTCTACTACTCCATCCACTGCCGTTGCTACTACTCCAACCACTGCTGTTTCTACTACTCCATCCACTGCCGTTGCTACTACTCAAACCACTGCTGCTACTACTGTTCCAATCACTACAGCTACTACTACTCCAACTACTGCTGCTGCTACTACTACTCCAACCACTGCTAATGCTACTTAACCAATGCTACTACTACTATAACCACTGCTGTTGCTACTTCAACCACTGCTGCTACTACTCCAACCACTGTTCTACTACTACTCCAACTACTGATGCTACTACTACTCCAACCACTGCTGCTAATAATACTACTCCAGAAACTGCTGCTACTACTACTCAACCACTGCTGCTACTACTACTCCAACCACTGCTGCTACTACTACTCCAACCACTACATTTACTACTACCAATAACATTGCCCATTACATTACCTATAACAACATTGCCCATTACAATATAATACTGCCCATTACAATATAACACTGCTCATTACAACATATCAACATTGCCCATTACAATATAACAATACTGCCTATTACAATATAACAACACAGCCAATTACAATATAACATTGTCCATTACAATATACCAATACCGCCTATTACAATATAACAACACAGCCAATTACAATATAACATTGTCCATTACAATATAACACTACCCACATTACAATATAACAACACTGCCCATTACAACAATTGCTACAACATTGCCCATTACAACATAATTGTTAAAATATCGCCCATTACAATACAACAACATTGCCCATTACAATACAACATTGCCCATTACAATACAACAACATTGCCCATTACAATATAACAACATTCCCCATTAAAATACAACATCGACCATTACAATACAACAACATTGCCCATTACAATACAACAACATTGCCCATTACAATACAACAACATTGCCCATTACAATACAACAACATTGCCCATTACAATACAACAACATTGCCCATTACAATACAACAACATTGCCCATTACAATACAACAACATTGCCCATTACAATACAACAACATTGCCCATTACAATACAACAACATCGACCATTACAATACAACAACATTGCCCATTACAATATAACAACATTGCCCATTACAATACAACAACATTGCCCATTACAATACAACAACATTGCCCATTACAATACAACAACATTGCCCATTACAATACAACAACATTGCCCATTACAATACAACAACATTGCCCATTACAATACAACAACATTGCCCATTACAATACAACAACATTGCCTTCAAATTAGTTGACACGTTGACGAGGGGAAGAATCATTAGCGTCCTTTTTTTAAAAACGCTCGAGTCTTGTCTTCCTCCGATCTCTCCCTGCTCTTTAATGTCTCCCTAATGACGTTATCATGTCATCAAATTAACAAATACTTTACTCTAGAGATACTATATATATATAAATATATATATATTTTTTTTTTTTTTTTTTTTTTTTTTTTTTAGACTTTGTCGCTGTCTCCCGCGTTTGCGAGGTAGCGCAAGGAAACAGACGAAAGAAATGGCCCAACCCCCCCCCCCCCCATACACATGTACATACACACGTCCACACACGGAAATATACATACCTACACAGCTTTCCATGGTTTACCCCGGACGCTTCACATGCCTTGATTCAATCCACTGACAGCACGTCAGCCCCTGTATACCACATCGCTCCAATTCACTCTATTCCTTGCCCTCCTTTCACCCTCCTGCATGTTCAGGCCCCGATCACACAAAATCTTTTTCACTCCATCTTTCCACCTCCAATTTGGTCTCCCTCTTCTCCTCGTTCCCTCCACCTCCGACACATATATCCTCTTGGTCAATCTTTCCTCACTCATTCTCTCCATGTGCCCAAACCATTTCAAAACACCCTCTTCTGCTCTCTCAACCACGCTCTTTTTATTTCCACACATCTCTCTTACCCTTACGTTACTTACTCGATCAAACCACCTCACACCACACATTGTCCTCAAACATCTCATTTCCAGCACATCCATCCTCCTGCGCACAACTCTATCCATAGCCCACGCCTCGCAACCATACAACATTGTTGGAACTACTATTCCTTCAAACATACCCATTTTTGCTTTCCGGGATAATGTTCTCGACTTCCACACATTTTTCAAGGCTCCCAAAATTTTCGCCCCCTCCCCCACCCTATGATCCACTTCCGCTTCCATGGTTCCATCCGCTGACAGATCCACTCCCAGATATCTAAAACACTTCACTTCCTCCAGTTTTTCTCCATTCAAACTCACCTCCCAATTGACTTGACCCTCAACCCTACTGTACCTAATAACCTTGCTCTTATTCACATTTACTCTTAACTTTCTTCTTCCACACACTTCCACACTTTCTTCTTCCACACATATATATATATATATATATATATATATATATATATATATATATATATATATATATACACGAATAAAGTGTATATGAACGCGCACCTTCATAGAACATACAAACC
>NC_092228.1:17308892-17321392 GCF_036320965.1 Panulirus ornatus
TTACAGAGAAAACGATCCGTAGTACAATGAAAACGAATTTACTACAAAATACGCAAACAAATACACATGGGGAACCATCTACCATATGAAAATCACTCCACTAATCAGTTAATCAAAATTGTTTCGCCAAAGCTTAATACAGTTCACAGACCTTGACTAGTACGCCACCAATCGTATTCCACTGTTCGTACTATTCAGTGTGTGAATTTAAAACCAGTGACATTAAGTACAGTCCCCACACTGTATGGGCAATGCTATGAGAGGAAGGGATACTGAAGGGTTGTAAAAAAAAAAAAAAAAACCTTATACCAAGTGGTCGGAGGGTAAGGAGTCGACTGCCACCACTTTTCGTTGAAATGCATCAACCAGGACGGGGAGCGGCGACTCCCGCGCGCCAAATTCATTTGTGTATGTCCTCGTCGCTCGCTCGACTGACCATCCTGAGACCGGATGCAACAGGACGTACACAAAGGCGTTTGTGCTGATTCGACCTGAGTATGATACAGTATGTATATCTATTTACAGATTGATCGAAAGAAAAGAAGGCAAACTGAATAGCGTCTCTATTTTTTCTTTATCTAAATCTAAGTCAGCATTACAGGCGTGGGTTCTGTGTTATAATATCAAGTAATGAAGTTATAAAATCACAATCTTCAAAAATTTTCTGCTAGTGTAAAACGACGCAAATCACTTGATCAGTTATAAATATTCGACAACGATTCTCTACAGACAAATAATATATTCATCAATAACATCATCCATAACAAGTATTTAACTTCCAACTTTCTCCCCAAAGAGACAGAATATATATCTTTTTGGACGTTCCAAACCTTCAACAAAGATGTTATTCCATAAATTTATACACACACACACACACACACAAAACAAAATAGCAGAAAATAAAGGTGTCAGAATCTATATGAATGGTACCTAACTACGTAAGCAGAGATGTCAACTCCTTAAAACACTGGTTACTTCGTCTATGCAAGTGGTCCCCTCTCGACACTTATACAACATGGCTACGACAACAGAGATACGTGTCCTTTGAAATAAGGTGATTACGCTAATAATTGGCCGCACTTACCGTATGTAACCCTCAAGTTACGTTGTTTCGGATTATCTTATCGTTATCACACTTTACAATATTCAATTATTAAGTCTATATTTTCCCTCTTCTTTATAGCCCTCCGCGTTATCAAGAAGTTAAATATTAGACAAGATACACTATTAAACCTCCTGCAAATTAACATTTATATCATGTCGAAGATCTAGATCCTAGAACAAACGCTTCCGCTTTCTATAAAAAAGAAGAATACTATAATCTATTTCTCGACTAAATTACAAGATAAAAGAGATACTGATAAGCTGACGCCATTACCTTGCCATCGGCCGTGCAACCCCCCGTGGCTTCGACTCCCTCCTCTGGCGAGTACTTAACGGATCGCTTCACTCCTCACGTCATTCAAATTTTCCACTACGCCATCGCTCACTTACTCTTATATATATAAATATAAACATAAAGAAGTGCGTATGGGACAGAATTTACGCCGCGTACGCGGATTGACACACACCCAGCACGCGGACGCCTCAAGTGGTAAACAAGGGATTATGTGCAATAGCAATGCATTATGGGGTCAGAAAACGCGGGGGCAAAATTATCTTAACAATAATTATAATTTTTTTTAAGCGTATACAGTACTGCATGACTGATACACTGTTCGAATGTTATCAGTAAGGTTCAATGACTTATTTAGAAACGTATTTTATATAGAGAGAGTCTACAGAACTTGCAAATACTGTATTAAGAGCAATGATAATGTCTGAGGGGGAAATCCAATTTTAGCCCTGCTCCCACATCGAACGGCCTCCCCATTTAAATTGACGCGGCCTAAATTTAGCGTGCAGTTCAAGTTTCCCAAATGCGGTTTTGTATCTTATAAGGCAGCAAACGTCTTACCATCTACGTTACTAACTGCGCAACGTTGTTCAAGTAACGCTGATCATCAGCGAGAAATATCTAAATTATGTATGCGCAGTTGCCAAGTGTCTCTTGAACGCAATGCCTTGAACTTATTTTGTACATAATGTATATATGTGAATTTCGACCAAGTTTACAGAAAACTCATTGTTTATATGGACTGTCCCACTTCTCTTCGTTCTTGCTCAGCGTTGCATGAGCATTCCTGTGCCTCCGTGCGCTAATCTGATGTTAAATTATTTAGCTTTTAACTATAAAAGCCACTCCAAAATTACACGCGTTGTTACCATTTCGCATACCACATCCCTTCGGCTGTATATGGTAGAGCCTAGTTTAACTTTTTGTGTCTATAATGAATTACCTGCTCGTAATTAACAAATCTGAACCGTACGGGAGTGGAACTTTGACGTAAACTCATGGACCCCCTCCCTCCATCTCTTGTGTGGTAACTGTGTTACGGGGAGGGAGTTTTCCCACTCGTGTTGAACCCGTCTCTTAAACATGTATACGAGTATGTTCACCATGTCTTTATTCCTGTGTGTGTGTGTGTGTGTGTGTGTGTGTGTGTGTGTGTGTGTTTTAACCAGAAACTGTAATGAGACAAGATCTACCATCAACACCATCATGCACCAGAGGAGTGACCTAGTACCTCGTAATCCAACGACCCAACACTGCATTCATCCACATCCTTCAACTCTGCTCCCTCTTCTCTCACTCGATCTGCATCTCAGTCTTGACACAGCTTCCTCAATAACCTCAGACTTGGGCACGATGTGTCAGTAAGGTAGACAAAATTTGGTTAACTTTAATGCCTCCAAGACCCAGTTTTTCTATCCATCTCTCTATCGAAAACTCCAACAACTCTCGTCTTCGTTTGACGGTTCTGTAATTCCACCTCTTGATTCAATGATCATACTTGGTATTACTCTAACATCCACTCTTTCTTGGAGAACCCCTCATTACAGGAATAGCTAAGCCTGCCTCTATGAAACTAGGTGTCCTGTTTAGAAGTCGAAACTTCTCTTCTAAACAGTTGCTCCGTTTATACAAAGGACTGATTGGTCCTTGTATGGAGCACTGCTTCCACATCTGGGGCGGTTCTTGCTCTCCATCCTAACTTGACATCGATGAGGCGAAAGCGATACGCATTATAAACTGTCCTAAGTTTATTTCCAAACTTGATCCCCCTTGCCCTACGCCGCAATGTTGGTTTGCTTTCCCTCTTCTGTAAGTATTCCTTTAGTTTTTGCTCCCGAGAGCTGGCTGCTTGTGTGCCCCCAACACTCGCTAGACCACGCAATACCTGGCAAGCTGCTACGTCATGATTGCGTGGCCATCAGCAACTCAAGGGTAGGCCATTTTGATACCTACTTCTTTTCCTACGTCGAAGCTCTGGAACTCTCTACCCTCTCATGTCTTTCCCCATACCTATAACCTGGCACATTTCAAAAGAGATGTCTTTCGTTTTCTAAAAAACTCGTAAATACTTTCCCTTGTCTTTTCTTTTTTCCGTTTCATAATTCTCTCTATATTTCAATTAAGGCCTGGCCTTAATGTGGACTTTCGTCCGTGATTGGAGGCTTCAACATAAAACTACATAATGACGTGTGGGACTACAGGCTACCCTCACGGTGATTACGTCACCAGTGTTGACACTGACAGCTGATGACGATGTTTCCGAGGCTCGCACGCTAGACGTGGGCAGGTATATACCACAGGGTCTGTGGTGGACGCGGCGGAGATATGGAACAAAACGAGTCTTCCCGCGTCCGTCACCCAGCCGCTGGTCCTGACGAAGGAGAAAAAAATGGAAGTGGACACGAAGGGAAAAGTTCGTCCCAGACATTCCTGTGTTTCCTGGAGGCGAATCGAAGAGAGGGAGGAGCCACATCGGCCCTAAGAGTGGCCACCGAACACTAAAAGGGCCTTCAGCGTGGCCACCATAAACCTAAGAGTGGCCCTTTGTGTGGCCATCACCAGTATCAGAGTGACCCTCAGTGTGGCCACCACCAGCACCATATATATATATATATATATTCTCCCGAGTCCCTCATACCACAGGTGGTTCTCAAGGCAGTCACTCAAGCCCAGTTTTCGCTACACTTGAGCACTTTCATCAGCCTTTAAGCTTGACACGCTGTTTCCGCTAGTCATCGGGGATGGAGGGTGGTGGAGGGGCGAGGATCCATGCCCTCGAAGCATTACCACAGCTACGGGGGTTATCCTCACACTCTACCATGCAGCACAGCGAACGAAAACTGCCTCTAGTAAGACACACACACACACACACACACACACACACACACGAGGAAATGGTGGCTCCATATCCGATAACAGTAATGTATGCTCTATGAACGTACAACTGTTATACTTTCTACAATGAAGTCATCGCTTCTGTGGACCAATGTATACGGGTCCATATATATATATATATATATATATATATATATATATATATATATATATATATATATATATATATATATATATATATATATATATTCCTATGAGTCCATGGGGAAAATGAAACGCGATAAGTTGCCAAGTGCACTTTAGTGTAATAATCACATCATCAGGGGAGACACAAGAGAGAAATATAACAGTCAGTTGATATACAACGAAGAGACGAAGCTAGGACGCCATTTGGTAAACATGCAATTGTCCAAGACAATATATATATATATATATATATATATATATATATATATATATATATATATATATATATATATATACAATGACAGTAGTTCATTAAGTCTCCACAAGGGGGCAGAGAGAGAGAGTGTATGATCTTCGAATCACCTTAACCACCTGAGGATTATCCTGATGGGTGGTTAACGTAACTTGACGGTAAACGGCCTTTAACGACCCCTAACAGTTCATTGCCCCCCCTAGCCCCCATACCCGGGGGGGGCCTCAAGACCAAACAACCCCAAACGAACGAACCATCATTAACCTGCCTCTAATGACACGTACAGTGGAATTCGATCATCGCTGGGTACTTAACGAGGCTGTTTGGGATACAGGAGAAGATCGGGGACGGACAGATTAGCGTGGTAGGAGTCAAAAGACACACACACACACACACACACACACACACACACACATATGATTCAAGGACGAATCCCAGTAAACGTTTTCCCACATAATTAGGGAGACGCAAATGATGTCATTAGTGGACCTGAAGTGAAGTGATTATCAACACTAAACATTCATTAAGACCTAAACACGTGTTCCTTACCTGATAGACAATGCCCTACACACGTGTTCCCTTCCTGATAGACAATGCCCTATACACGTGTTCCCTTCCTGATAGATAACGTCCTATACACGTGTTTCCTACCTGAGAGACAATGCCCTATACACGTGTTCCCTACCAGATAGACAATGCCCTATACACGTGTTCCCTTCCTGATAGACAATGCCCTATACACGTGTTCCCTTCCTGATAGATAACGTCCTATACACGTGTTCCCTACCAGATAGACAATGCCCTATACACGTGTTCCCTTCCTAACAATTACCAGTGCCCTGAACACGTGTCTAACACACACGCCGATTCCCTGAACACATATCTAACACAAACACACACACACACACACACACAGATGCCCAGAACACATGTCTAACAAACACTCATGCCATAACCATGTGTTCGTCACAACGACGTAAGCCGGGAACGCTCTGTCTAACAAACACCAACTGCCTCAGAGCGAGTGTCTAACCCCCAGAACACGTCTTCCCCTTCCTAACACCTTCATCCACCGCTTATAAAGACTTCAGGGAGATAATTACGGGTCCAATACCATGTTAACCGCAGAACCACTCCACGATGCAGATGAGAGAGAGAGAGAGAGAGAGAGAGAGAGAGAGAGAGAGAGAGAGAGAGAGAGAGAGAGAGAGAGAGAGAGAGAACCCCATCCACCATCACCCACCCCACCACTAAAAACACACGGCCTTAAAAGGCAAATTATCCTTACACTATGTATTTCATTAAGAAGGAACCTGATACGTGGGGCTCTCTCTCTCTCTCTCTCTCTCTAGCCTTTGTTGCTGGGAACTACTGCTGCAGCTGCTGTTGTAGTTGTGTTGTTGTTGTTGTATTTGACCTGCTGCAGACTGGTGGGACTGAGGGCTACTGTTGTTGTTGTTGTTGTTGTTGTAGATGTTGTTGTTGCATTTGACCTGCTGTAGACAGGTGGGTCTATATGTTGTTGTTGTAGTTGTAGTTGTTGTATATGACCTGCTGTAGACTGGTGGGATGGGTGCTACTGTTGTTGTTGTTGTTGTAGTTGTAGTTGTTGTATATGACCTGCTGTAGACTGGTGGGATGGGTGCTACTGTTGTTGTTGTTGTTGTAGTTGTAGTTGTTGTATATGACCTGCTGTAGACTGGTGGGATGGGTGCTACTGTTGTTGTTGTTGTTGTAGTTGTAGTTGTTGTATATGACCTGCTGTAGACTGGTGGGATGGGTGCTACTGTTGTTGTTGTTGTAGTTGTAGTTGTTGTTGTTGCTGTTGTTACAGGAGAGATGTTGTTATAACCTCATGTTGTGGTGGCGCTATTCATCGCTTTTGCTACCCATGATTTACCGTATTTTCTTCATAATCATACGGTTTATATTATGGCTATTTCTTTCTTTCTTTCTTTGTCTTTCTTTCTTTCTTTCTTTCTTTCTTTCTTTCTTTCTTTCTTTGTCTTTCTTTCTTCATTCATTTGTCTTTCTTTCGTTGCGTCGTATTTTCTTTGTCTTTCTTTGTGTCTTACTTTCATTCATTCTTTCTTTCTTTGTTTCATCATCTTGTTGTTAGTGAATGAAGTTCAATCCTTTTTCCCAAGTCAGGATCGACTGAAACTGTTCCCCACACACACACACACATACACACACACACACACACACACCGGTGTCCTGCTGACGCTCGTCAGCTACTCCTGTCTACCTACTTTCCTATCTACCTACTTATTTCCCTATCTACCTACCTACTTACCTATCTACCTACCAACTTCCCTATCTACCTACTTACTTCCCTATCTACCTACCTACTTACCTATCTACCTACCTACTTCCCTATCTAGCTATCCACCTTCCTGCCTACTTACTTCCCTGTCTACCTATCTACCTACCTGCCTACCTACTTACCTATCTATCTGTCTACTTCCCGTCCAACCTGCCTACCTACTTACCTATCTATCTACCTACCTACCTACCCACATACCTACCTACTTACCATCGAGTACCATCGACGGAATGTGGCGCATCATGGCATGGCTAGCGCGCAGCGCTCACCACATCGAGAGAGAGAGAGAGAGAGAGAGAGAGAGAGAGAGAGAGAGAGAGAGAGAGAGAGAGAGAGAGAGAGAGAGAGAGAGAGTTAACTCCTTCCAAAGCAGGCGTCGCTGGAAAACAGAATGTTTCAGGATAAACTTGTTTGATACCTGAAACACGACGGCACGATCCGTGAACACGACGATACGACCCTTGAACACGACGGTACGACCCTTGAACACGACGATACGACCCTTGAACACGACGTGACGACCCTTGAACATGAGGGTTCGACCCTTGAACGCGACTGTGCGACCCTTGAGCACAACGTTAGCCTCGAATACGACGGTACGACACTTCAACACGACGGTACGACCCTTCAACACGACAGTGCGACCCTTGAACACGACGGTACGACCCTTGAACACGACGGTACGACACTTCAACACGACGGTACGACCCTTGAACACGACAGTACGATCCTTGAACATAACGGCACGACCTTTGAACACGACGTTACGAGACTTAAACACGACGGCACGATCCTTGAGCACGACGGTACGACCCTTGAACACGACGGTACGACCCTTGAACACGACGGTATGACCCTTGAGCACGACTGTACGACCCTTAAACACGACGGCACGACCTTTCAGAACGACTGCACGACCCCCTAAGCACGACCTACGACCTGAACCTTAGCGGGACCCACCTCTCCCACGTAGGTACGGGGGAGGAGAAGGCTTCGCCCAGTGCATACCACAGCCAGAACCGGAGTCTTACCCACACCTCTCAAAACACAGCGTCAAAATCACTTCTGTAAAATTCATCCATCCATCTATCCCCCCCCCCCCCACACACACGTCCAACGCACTCCCCCACACACAGCCCCACAACAGCCTCCCCTCCTCACCCACTTCCCCCCCCCCCTCCCCTCTCCTCCAGCTCTAGCCCTGCCACTAGCCAGGTAATTAGGCAAATGCCCAAAATACAACTGCACCGGGGCCACGGAATATCAGAGGCCTAATTATCAACAATTAGGCGCGTCTGGAATCTACAATTAAGGCGAGGACAAGGGGGAAAAAGCCAGAGGGGTGCAAGCTGGCTCTGGCAGTGGAGGGGAGGAGGAGGAGGAGGAGGAGGAGGAGGAGGAGGAGGAGGAGGAGGAGGAAGGGGGGAGATGGGTAGGAAGGAGGAGGAAGAAGGAAATGGGTAAAGGGAAGGAGGGAAGAGGAAGAAGGAAATGGGTAGAGGGGAGAAAGGGAGAGTGGAATAAGGAAATGGAGTGCAGGGGGAGTGGAAGGAAGAAGAAAAATGGGTAAGAAGGGGAGTGGAATACGGAAATAGGCAGGAGGTGTGAGATGGGCAGGAGGTGGGTTGAGAGGAAAGGGGAAATAGGTATAAGGAGGTGATATAAAATGGAAAATGGGTTGTGAGGAAAGGGAAAAATAGGTATAAGAGGGGTGATAGAAAATGGAAAATGGGCAGGAAGGAGCTACCATCTAAAATTTGACATAAAGGCGAAAATCGGGAGAACATCGAGGCCAAGAGGAGGACACGCGAGTATATAACGAGATGGTACGTTGACCACGACACGGGCAACGATGGGAAGGAAAAAGGACATTAAAAAGGTTAGAGAATAGGGAGAGGAAGAGGAAGAAGAGAAGAAGGAGGAGGAGGAGGAGGAGGAGGAGGAGGAGGAGGAGGAGGTGACGGAAGGGTGAGGTGGACGAGGGGGTTACGGGGTGGGTGAGGAAAAGGGAGTAAAGGGAAGGAGGGGTTGATTCAAACCCCTCACCCCCTAATTATCATACATGGTGGACATGCCTTACAGGGAGACCAGCTTAATGATAAATATATACGTATATAAACTTATAGGCATATATATATATATATATATATATATATATATATATATATATATATATATATATATATATATATATATATATATATATATATATATGGACATCAACACTGAGGCCTTCATATGTATATTTACTTAAAAGTCTATATGGACTTCAACATTGAGGCCTTAATACGTATATAAACTTATAGGTATATATATATATATATATATATATATATATATATATATATATATATATATATATATATATGGACATCAACATTGAGGCTTTACTATACACATCATTTCATCGGCCTACGTACATATAATTATAAGAACATGTAGCCATACACATGCGCATATCCACATATGGGCATAAACACTCACAAACACGTATATACATATAATATACATATATATAATCCACTTAGACGCTCACACACACACACACGCACACACACACACACACACACACACACACACACACACACACACACACTTGAGGAAAGCGTTTCAAGATCTCATGCCCCCCCTCCCCCTCCCCGGGGGGAGCGCCGAAGCCAAGGAAGAAGAGGAGGAGGAGGAGGAGGCCGCCCTTGACCTCCCTGGTCCTCCTGCGCTGCCCCAGGCAGCAGTAATACCACCACCTCCTCAACGTCGGGTCAAGTGCCCTCCCACCACCACGCTAACCAACTATTTACTTACCTCCACACTTACACTTTTATCCCCCGCTGTGGAGGGGTTGGGGAGGGCCTGGCCTGGGAGGAGGAGGGGTAGACACCCCCCCTCCCCCGGGGTAGAATCCCCCCTCCCCTCCCCTCCCCTCCCCTCCCTCTCTACCAAGACCAGGGATCCGCCCGTTGCCTCTCCCCTTCGCACTGGGGAGGACTGATCAGGGAGGCATAACACTGTGTCACGAGAGACGAATATCTTGGGTCACAGCGAAGAAGATCATCGTGTCACGAGAGACGAATATCCTGGGTTACACCGAAGAAGATCATCGTGTCACGAGAGACGAATATCCTGGGTCACACCGAAGAAGATCATCGTGTCACGAGAGACGAATATCTTGAATCACACCGAAGATCATGTCTCGAGACGAGTATCTTGCATCATAGCAAAGATCATGTCTCGAGAGACGAATATCTTGCATCATAGCAAAGATCATGTCTCGAGAAACGAATATCTTGGATCATAGCGAAGATCATGTCTCGAGAGACGAATATCTTGGATCATAGCGAAGATCGTGTCTTGAGAGACGAATATGTTGGATCACAGCGAAAATCATGTCTTCAGAAACGAATATCTTGCATCACAGCGAAGATCATGTCTCGAGAGACGAATATCTTGCATCACAGCGAAGATCATGTCTCGAGAGACGAATATCTTGCATCACAGCGAAGATCATGTCTTCAGAAACGAATATCTTGGATCACAGCGAAGATCAAGTCTTGAGAGACGAATATCTTGGATCACACCGAAGATCGAGTCTCGAGAGACGAATATCCTAAATCATAGCGAAGATCAAGTCTCGAGAGACGAATATCTTGCATCACGCCGAAGATCATCATGTCACGAGACACCAATATCTTGCAATCATTGGCATCCCTAACCTCGGGGACCATCCCTAACAAAAACCAATTAAGTCCCAACTGGGTCAAAATCAATCAAGTCCCATGTATTACTTGAAGGAGGCGCTGCCAGGCGTCAACACGACCCACATTGCTTCACCAGCACGACACAGAGACGGTACAACTTAACTGCCTACTGCCGTGGTGGATGATGGTGAGGGCGGGGGTAAGTAAACGATAGCAGAGTCGTTTGGGGGATCTTCCTAAACAACCCGTTCCGAGACGCCCCGTGTCCCACGGCTCAGGTGATCATGACGTTAACCAAGTCCCTCACCATGTCCACTCCGGGTGATGCCTTACCTGGTACATCAACACAGCCTGAACGAATCACAAACCGCATGTCTTAAGGAAAAAAAAAATACACTCTGTTTCACACCCTTTTTTTTTTTTTATGATGAATTAAGAAAATGATCTAAATTGGCTGAGAAAAGGGTGCTGACGGAGGGCGCCTGTCTCTATGGCTGACAGCGGGAGGGGGAGGGGGGCCGGCTGACACTGACAGGCCTGTCTGACACCAGAGATGACATAGAGAGGGGAGGAGGGGGCAGGGGGGATTAACTGACACAGAGTGAATGACACTATAGCTGACATTCAGAGGATGGGTGGCTGACACCATGGCTGACACTGACCTACAGCTGACGCCAGGAGAGTGGCTGACAATAGACAGCTGATAGATAAGCCTTTAGCTTACATCAGCTAAAAACGAAGAGACATACAAACAAAAAAAATAATGCGATGTAATACGATAATTTAAGAAAACTGTTCATAAGACAATACAATGAACACTGTGTAACGTAATAAGTTTATATGAACTCAAAACTTTTGCATTTATAAAGTTCGTGAAATTAAAAAGAGGAAAAATTTTGATCTTCATAATCAATCCCTAAATGTTTCGCATTTTTCAATGTGATTTTTAAAACGTTCAAAAACCTTAAATATTTTCACTTTAACTTTAATATTTTATCAATAATAGGTTTATATCTGTCACTGAGGTGCTAAAATTTTTTTATGAATCGATTCTTCCATATGTATATAATCACTTAATTGAGATACTCAAAATTTTTACTTAGTCAGATCATTAAATTTTCACACTGGTCTCTTAAATTTCTCACTCAGATACTTAAAACCTTAAAACCTTAAAACACTTCATATGAATATTCCACAATAATTCACAGAATTCTTAAAACGTCCATGTGCCATTCTATTCATAAAAAATTACTAAATTATAATGTATCAAAAAAAAAAAACAGACTATTGACGAGAAAAGCAAAATTCTAAACTGCACACAAATTAATCTCTTTAGGCCTCAAAGCTTCACTTAAACACTTAAAAAAGACTTATGGTAATACGTGGAATCTTCACCTCCACATCTACAACACAGACCAACCCAAAAATTCCCTTGAAATGCCTACAACTTCCTCCAGTGACCCTACAGTGTCACGCACATATATCCTACAATCCCAACAACTTACCTTCAAAAATATACACATCTGAATCCTTCAAAATACGAGTCTTACCATTTTCTCTTACCTTAAATCAGGCCTTACATTAATACCTTAAAAATACATCCTTTAACTATAACATTTCCACAAATTCCCAGATGGTACAATGTGAAAATTTGCAGCCGCCACAAAAAGAGGCATCATACGCTTCAAAATCTACGACGTTTGACACAGCCTCAATTTCAAAATCAGAATTAGACAGTGAGAGGCCAAGAGACGCTGATCTCATCAATCTCAAAGGCAGAATTAGACAAAGAAGAACCAAGAGGAGCAT